>NC_134908.1:10411120-10456120 GCF_041734735.1 Babylonia areolata
GAAAAATCCACTTCGGTAGGAAAAACAAATAAAACTGCACGCAGGAAAAAATACAAAAAAAAAAAATGGGTGGCGCTGTAGTGTAGCGACGCGCTCTCCCCGGGGAGAGCAGCCCGAATTTCACACAGAGAAATCTGTTGTGATAAAAAGAAATACAAATACAAAATGACGACGACGGTGATGATGATGATGATGACGATGACAGGACGAAGAGAACCAGGTGCGGGGATTCACTGTGGTTCTGGACTACAAGGATTTCGGCATGTCCAACTTCCTGCAGCTGTCCACAGACCTGGCTCGACGGATCGCCCGAATGTGGCAGGTGAGAGAGAGAGAGAGAGAGAGAGAGAGAGAGAGAGAGAGAGAGAGAGAGCACTGTGTGTGTGTGTGTGTGTGTGTGAGAGAGAGAGAGAGAGAGAGAGAGAGAGAGAGCACTGTGTGTGTGTGTGTGTGTGTGTGTGAGAGAGAGAGAGAGAGAGAGAGAGAGAGAGAGAGAGAGAGCACTGTGTGTGTGTGTGTGTGTGTGTGTGTGTGTGTGTGTGTGTGAACCCATGACAAAAATAAAGAAAAAAAGTAATAGTGTTGTTGTTGCTGCTGGTGCTAGTTGACTCACTTGTGTAAACAAAGTGATTCTATGTTTTAACCCGGTGTTCGGTTGTGTGTGTGTGTGTGTGTGTGTGTGTGTGTGTGTGTGTGTGTGTGTGTCCGTGTGTCTGTGTGTCCGTGGTAAACTTTAACATTGACATTTTCTCTGCAAATACTTTGTCAGTTGACACCAAATTTGACATAAAAATAGGAAAAATTCAGTTCTTTCCAGTCATCTTGTTTAAAACAATATTGCACCTCTGGGATGGGCACAAAAAAATAAAAAAAGAAGCCTAATTATATGCAAACTGCATTTACTGTTATATTTATATTTTTTGTATTCTATAAACTTGGCACTTTGACCTCTTATGCTGACACAACAACAAGAGGAGTCATTATTATCATTTTTTGTTCGAACAGGAACTTCTTTTGCTAAGCATGGAATTTTTTTTTATTTTGCAAACGTTTTGGTGCAGATAGTAAAAAAGGGAAATTACTCTGTAATTAATGCTAGGGGAAGTAATTTATCACAAGTGAGTCTTGAAGGCCTTGCCTCTCTTGTTTTGTTTTTGTTTTTGTTGTTATTGTTATTGTTATCCTCTTTTCCCTCCTCCTCAGCATCACCACGAACAGTAACATATTGAAGCATAGGAATAATTCATTAATCAGACCGTTTGCCCATATCAATGAAGGTTGACTTGATACAGTCGCTGACAATTCGTATTTGATAAGTAAACTAATTTGGCAACAGTGACAAAGTTGAGTTATCAAGCGAGTGTCTGTGGTCTGTGTATACATAGGACGCCTTTCAGGTCCAACTGTTCTTGTTTTCTTCCTCCTCTTCCTCCTCCTTCTCTTCCGCCTCTTCCTCCTCCTCCTCTTCCGCCTCTTCCTCCTCCTCCTCTTCCGCCTCTTCCTCCTCCTCCTCTTCCGCCTCTTCCTCCTCCTTCTCTTCCGCCTCTTCCTCCTCCTCCTCTTCCGCCTCTTCCTCCTCCTCCTCTTCCTCCTCCTTCTCTTCCGCCTCTTCCTCCTCCTCCTCTTCTGCATCATCATCATCATAACTGAGCAGTAACAGAGTTAGTTTCCAAGCGAGTGTGTGTGGTCCCACTGTTCTTGCTATCCTGCTCTTCCTCCTCCTCCTCTTCCCCTTCCTCCTCCTTCACCCTCTCCTCTTCCTCCTCCTCCTTTTCCTCCGCATAATCATCATCATAACTGAACAGTAACATAGTTATCAAGAGAGTGTCTGTGGGATGTGTGTACACAGGACGCCTTCCCAGCCAGGCTGAAGAACGTCCTGGTGGTGAATGAACCGCCCTTTGTGGACATGGTGCTGGCTCTCTTCACACAGTTCGCCAAGGCCAAACTGGTCAGCAGGGTACGTGTACGTGTACTGTAGCAGGGTACGCGTGTCCTGCAGCAGGGTACATGTGTACTGTAGGGGGGGGGGGATATGTATACTGTCGCGGGGTACGTGTGTACTGTCGCGGGGTACGTGTGTTCTGTTGTAGGGTACATGTGTACTGCAGCAGAGTGCGTTTGTACTGTAGCCGCGTACGTGTGTCCTATAGGGTACATGTGTACTATAGCAGGGTACGTTTGTGCTGTAGCAGAGTACACGTGTACTGTAGCAGGGTACGTGTGCACTGTAGCGGGTACGTGTGTACTACAGGGTACATGTGTACCGTACGAGGGTACACGTGTACTGTAACAGAGTACGTTTGTACTGTAGCAGAGTATGTGTGTACTCTAGCGGCGTGCGTGCGTACTGTAGCAGAGTACGTGTGTACTGTAGCGTATATGGATTTGTCAACTTTCTTGAGAAACTGACAACCATACATTTCCCCTGTGACCAGGCAGTGGCGGTGGTGTTTTCAGGTGCGGCGGATCGGAACGGACTGGAACAGGCTGCACGAGTACATTGACCCTGGCTGTCTGCCCGCACAGTATGGCGGCACGCTGCAAGAGGAGGCGGACCCTCAGGTAGGTTGTGTTTACCTGCTGGTGCTACTGACAGCCTGCATGCACGTGCTCACATGCACGCGCGCGCACACACATATACTGACACACACATGCGCGCACAGATGCACACACTCACACTGACAAGCACACACAAACGCTCATGAGTGTGCGCGCGCACACACTTTCACACACTTACACACCCTAACACGTATACCAATGCTTCCTGGACATTCAAAACTGGATGACTCTAAATAAGTTACAATTGAACGCAGACAAAACCGAAGCAATGATCATAGGAACTAAACAAAAACTCTCTTCCATCACAGCTGACAAAATCAAACTTGGCAATACATCCATCCCTCTTTCCAGCTCAGTCAGGAACCTCGGCGTTGTCCTTGACAACACACTGTCCATGCAAAAATTTATCAGTCAAACATGTCAATCCTGCTACTGTCAATTGCGACGCATCAGTTCCATTCGGAAATATCTGTCCACCGACGCAACATCTAGACTTGTCGTTTCTCTCATTCTCTCTTGCCTTGACTACTGTAACTCCCTATTGTCTGGTTTGCCTGCTTCATCCATTCAGTCTCTTCAGCGGATACAAAACTCTGCTGTCCGACTCGTCCTCAGAAAGAAAAGATCTGAGCACATCACTCCTCCTTTGCAACATCTCCATTGGCTCCTTGTCTCACACAGAATAAAGTATAAGATCAACACTCTATGTTTTTAACGTATTCACAAATTTGCCCCTTCCTATCTTTGTGGCTGCCTTCACCTCTACACTCCATCTCGCTCTCTACGATCGGCTTCGGATCCACTCTGTTTACGCATACCCAGATTCAAACACTCCACTGTTGGACGCCGTTCTTTCTCTTTCTCTGGACCCTGTATTTGGAATGAACTTCCTCTTTCGCTTCGTCAGGTCTCCGCACTCAGCTCTTTCAAGTCTGGCCTTAAAACCCACCTCTTCACAAGATAGCCTCCCTCCCCTACCTCTTCCTTGTCTTCAGTTTCTTCAGTTTTACAGTTATGCATGTGTGCGAATGACTGGTGTGAAAGCGCTTAGATTTGTCTGCATAAGATTCAGCGCTAAATAAATACCATTATTATTATCATTATCATTATTACACACACACACACACACACACACACACACACACACGCACAAACACAAACACGCGCGCGCGTATTGACGCACACGTCAGTGCACACATGTACACGCAAGCACACACAAAACTCATAAGTGTGCCTGCGCTCCCGCACACTTCCACGTCTACACGCGCGTACACACACACACACAGGCTCACCTTTGATCAGGAATAGTGTCGGACTTCAGAGCTGATGTCAAAAAATCTTCAAACACTGAACGTACATGGTTATTATCGTTAATCAGTTTTGTAACTAAATCATGTAAATGGAAGACGTGCAGATATACTCTGTGGATTAAGTGTACTGTGTGCTAAAACGCACGGATTTACTGTTGTGAGTGAACAGCCCAAATTCCCATGTGTGTGTGTGTGTGTGTGTGTGTGTGTGTGTGTCTGTGTCTGTGTGTGAAGTATGCATGAACAACATTTGGTATTGTATGGGGTCAGACGGCCTTCTATGAAAAAAAAAAGAAGAAAAGATGAATAAAAAAAAAAGAAGTTATTTCTCAGTTTCAATGAGATTTCTGTATCCGTGCGTTTGTTGTTGTTTTTTAACAGCAGATTCTGACACAGCGTATATGGATCTGTCCGCACGCTCTGACATCTTGAAATTGAATCTGAAACTCTGTGTTCATACATGCGTGCGTGCGTGCGTGCGTGCGTGCGTGCGTGCGTGCGCGCGCGCGTGTGTGTGTGTGTGTGTGTGTGATGCCTTTTGTTATTAATTTTGTATTTTCAGTTCCAAGAATCGAGTTCTCTGTGTCTGTGCGTATTATTATCATAATCATCATCATTATTGTTATCATTATTATTATTACTATTATCATTATTACTACTATCATTCTTCTTCTTCTTCTTATCATCATCATCATCATCATCAGTTTTCTTCTTATTACTATTATTATCATTATTACTATCATCATCATCATTATTATTATTATCATTATTACTATCATCATCATCATCACTGATTATTATTATTATCATCACTATTGGTATTGTTGTCGCTAATGTTGTTGTTGTTATCATTATTATCATCATTATTGCTATAATCATCATCATTGATATTGTTATTGTTATTATTATACTTTTACAGCAGACTATGTAGCACAACGAAAACACACGGATCTCTCCGCAACGCCCTGACGCCTCCTCGAAACTGGAAGTGAAAGTGAAAGTGAAAGTTGAAGCTGTTGGGTTTCAGGGGTGGGTGGACAGCAAAAATATACGGATCTCTCCGCAACGCCCTGACATCTCCTCGAAACAGAAAGTGAAAGTGAAAGTTGAAGCTGTTGGGTTTCAGGGGTGGGTGGAGGAGATGCTGAGGAGCGACAGGGAGATGGAGGAGGACGGGAGGTTCGGGCTGGTGGACTTCACGCTGCAGGGCCCCGCCCACACCCAGGACGCCTTCGGCACTATGGCTGGAACCTTCAAGAAACTCAGCCTGTGATCTCCTTTTCCCCAACCCCTACCCTCTGCCCCACCCTTCTTTTTTCTCCTCCTCCACAACCAGACATACAGTGAGAGAGAAAGGGAGAGAGACATAGAGAGAGAGAGAAAGGGAGAGAGACATACAGTGAGGGAGAGAGAGAGAGAGAGAGAGATGGTTTATCGTTCATCGGCCTCAGGCCATTATGCAAACACATGGGAAGTGGGGGGTGGGGGTGGGGGGCAGTGAGAGAGAGGGGTGGAGGGGGGGGGAACGGGGGTGGGGGGCAGGCAGACAGGCAGGAAGGGGGGAAATAGACAAACAGAGAGAGACAGACAAAAAGAGACAGAGGGAGAGAAAGAGAGACGGACAGACAGAATGAGAGAGAGAAAGGGGTTCCGGGGGGTGGGGGGTGAGGGGGGTAGGGACAGAAAGACTGACACTGACACTGAATAAGTGCAAATCGATACACCATCTATGGCTTTCTCGCTGTAACCCATCCCATGCCCTCAACAAATACATTGCACGCACAACCCCTCTTGACGTAAACACAAATAAGAGAGAGAGAGAGAGAGAATGGACAAAGGAAATAAGGAAAAGATGCGACTTCTTGTACTCCCCAACGAAAAAAAGAAGTAATAAAGCTGTTGTACATCACTTGCTTGTTCTGAGTGTCTTTACACGAACACACGTGCTCGCAAATAAAACAAGAGGCAAAGCCTTCAAGACTCTTGTGCTTCGCGCTTTATCCTGTAAAGGAATCATGAGGAGAAAGAAGAGTCTTAAAAAATCGTTGAAAAGTGCTATGTATTGAATATGATATATGAAATAAGCTTGGAAGAAAAAAAAAAGGCATGTGAGCAGGATCGAACCATTCATGATCAGTTCCAAAGCGAGCAGACTGATCCACACTGCTGTGGCGTATCTGACGTCATTGGACTAAATTTGATACTGATAACAATTTTGACGTTTTCTTCTTCATGCGACAAATAGATGTGATTGTAGTGGACGTAATAACTCCGTTTAAATCATGTTTGTTGTGAGTTTTATTATATCTCGATTATTCTTTTATTTCCGTGGTAAACGAGATGTTACCATCGCTTCAAGTCTGCCATCGCTTCAAGGCCACCGAACACATGGTAGATCTAGATCTGCACTGACGAACCAGTCTACTACAGGCAAAAAGGAACGATCGATTCAATTTTTCTTTTATGTTCATTCCAGTTAATTCAGTGTCCACTTTAGAATATTTATATGCAGAAAACAAGTCGATGGTGTCGTTAGTATCACTGTATGTGTTTTGTCCAGAATTTGTGTTTCCTTCCTTTTAATTACGAACAAGAAGAACAAGGTCATCGTCTTCGAACACAACCTATGTTCAAGTAGGCCTAACTCAGTGGGAAGCTGGTTTTTAGAATTTTCGATTTCGGAATGAATGTCAACTAAATAAACTGTTAATGATAAGGAAATACGTCTTCGTTCGAGAGACTTAAACCTGTTATTGGTATGACTGTGAAGATTTTTTTCATACTATGTTTAAGCCAAATTTGGTATTAGCAAAGTATTCCCAGAGAAAATGGTAATGTTAAAGTTTACCACGGACACACAGACCCCCTTATAGTTAAACTATAGACTTACTGTGTTTACACAAGTGAGTCAAAAACCACCATAGGCATAGTGACTACCTTTACATTACCCCAGAGTACATACAACTACTGTAAACTACCTTGAAAGCGCACGTCCCCACTTTGCACAAATTTCATTCACCCTCAGGTTAGGGATAGACGTTTACTGGGTTCTTTGCCCTTTACGGCAATTCACTCCCTTATTTGGTTTCGGGTACAAAATTTCGGGCGCAATAGCCGAGTAGTTAAAGCGTTGGACTTTCAATCTGAGGGTCCTGGGTTCGAATCTCGGTAACTGCGCCAGGTGGGTAAAGGGCAGAGATTTTTCCGATCTCCCAGATCAACATATGTGCAGACCTGCAAGTGCATGAACCCCCTTCGTGTATATACGCACGCAAAAGATCAAATGCGCACGTTAAAAATTCTGTAATCCTGTAATCAGCGTTCAGTGGGTTATGGAAACAAGAACATACCCAGCATGCACGGCCCCGAAAACCTAGTTTTATCATCCCGTCCGAATGACAAGACGCTCAGTTTGATTTTCCAGTCCAACTTGGGGAGACTAATAGGGCGTAAGCGACTGACTGTCATACATAGTGAAACAGCTGCCCGGTACATGTTTTCGTGAACCTGGTAGGATCATGTCGATCTGGAAAAAACAAAAACAAAAACCCAGATGACGCGTAATACCTGGCTACACGGTGTGCAGACCTGCTAGTGCCTAACCCCCTTCGTGTGCATATGCACGCAGATCAAATATGCACGTTGAAGTCCTGTTATCCATGTCAGCGTTCGGTGGGTTATGGAAACAAGAACACACCCAGCATGCACACCCCCGAAAACGGAGCATGGCTGCCTATATGGCGGGGTAAATAAACGAAACGGTCATACACGTAAAATGTCACATGTCTGTCTGAGAGTGTATATGTGCGTGTGTGAAATATGATTGAATGACACAAGAAACGAATGATGAGCGCCCAATGGCAGCTGTCAGTCAGCTCTACCTAGGTAGGCAGCCTGTTGTGCAAATGACGCCGTGTTTGTAAAGCACTTACAGCTTGGTCTCTGGCCGAGGATAGGCGCTGTATAAGTATCCAGATCAATCAATCAATACGACCTTAAACGAATAAAGAAGATGAGCACCCTCTCTTTCCATACTGAGCCCTGAATCTGTTGCTTTTGATGACAGAGTTCAGGACATCTTCGAATGAATAGCTGAAAATCCTAATCAGGACGATATCATTAATCCTTATCATCATTATCACATTGTGATGATGATGATGATAATGATGATGATGATGATTACATTCAATACTTGACACAGACGGATATCTTAACCGCGTGTGTGCTTCCCTTGAAGGGATGATGATGATGAACGATTCATAAATGAATCAATGATTGAACGAACAGATGAATAATAAAAAAATAAATGACATGATGTGTGGTTATCATCATCATCATCACCATCATCATGATTGATAATGATGATTATGATGATAACAATGACAGTGATAATTAAAATGATAATCACAATGATGATTATAATGATAATAAATAGGTTGACAGAAGCGGTACTTTTAGAATATCATTATTTCGTTATCATTAAAATACTTGTATCAGTGGAAGTAATGAAGCATACAGTCTATTCATTAAATAAAAGATTAACCACCATTTCCGTATTAATACATGTTTCCCTACACATTGAAAACAAGGAAAACTCTGAATAGAAACTAGCATAACCATGACAACAAGGAACAAGAGAAATGGCACGGATGGATATCTTAACTATATGTGTGATTATTATAATTATTATCATTATCATCATCATTATCTTCTTCTTCTTCTAATATATCATCACCATTATTATCAAAATTGTTATTATCATCATCATTGCCATTGTCATTATTGTCTTTAAAAAAAATTATTATTATTGTTGTTGTTGTTGTTGTTGTTGTTGTTGCTGCTGTTGTTGTTGTTGTTGTTGCTGTTGTTGTCGTCGTCTTCGCTGTTGTTGTTGTTATCATTTTCCAAAATTCAAATAAATAAAAAAAAGCAAATAAAACTTGAAAGTAATATAGTAGTAACGCAGTTGCTAGACTATTCAGAAATAAGTTCGGAACCTCTGCCTGTCTGTCTGTTTGTCTCTCTCCAGAAAAACTGAAACACATAATAAAGTAAAACACTGTGCTGAGTTCATGTTCAGAACATCTGTCTGTCTGTCTGTCTGTCTGTCTCTCTCTCCATCAAAACTGAAACACATAATAAACGTAAAACACGTGCTGAGTTCATGTTCAGAACCTCTCCCTCAGTCTCGTTAAAACACGTGCCGAGTTCATGTTCAGACTCTGCTCTCTCTCGTTAAAACACTGACGTGCTGAGTTCATGTTCAGACTCTGCTCTCTCTCGTTAAAACACTGACGTGCTGAGTTCATGTTCAGACTCTGCTCCCTCTCGTTAAAACACGTGCTGAGTTCATGTTCAGACTCTGCTCTCTCTCGTTAAAACACTGACGTGCTGAGTTCATGTTCAGACTCTGCTCTCTCTCGTTAAAACACGTGCTGAGTTCATGTTCAGACTCTGCTCTCTCTCATTAAAACACGTGCTGAGTTCATGTTCAGACTCTGCTCTCTCTCGTTAAAACACGTGCTCAGTTCATGTTAAGAATCTGCTCCCTCTCGTTAAAACACGTGCTGAGTTCATGTTCAGAACCTCTCTCTCTCGCTAAAACACGTGCTGAGTTCATGTTCAGACTCTGCTCTCTCTCGTTAAAACACGTGCTGAGTTCATGTTCAGACTCTGCTCTCTCTCGTTAAAACACTGACGTGCTGAGTTCATGTTCAGAACCTCTCCCTCTCGTTAAAACACGTGCTGAGTTCATGTTCAGACTCTGCTCTCTCTCGTTAAAACACTGACGTGCTGAGTTCATGTTCAGAACCTCTCTCTCGTCAAAACACGTGCTGAGTTCATGTTCAGACTCTGCTCTCTCTCGTTAAAACATGTGCTGAATTCATGTTCAGAACCTCTCCCTCTCGTCAAAACACGTGCTGAGTTCATGTTCAGAACTGCTCTCTCTCGTTAAAACACTGACGTGCTGAGTTCATGTTCAGAACCGCTCTCTCTCGTTAAAACACTGACGTGCTGAGTTCATGTTCAGAACCTCTCCCTCTCGTTAAAACACGTGCTGAGTTCATGTTCAGACGCTGCTCTCTCTTGTTAAAACACTGACGTGCTGAGTTCATGTTCAGAACCTCTCCCTCTCGTTAAAACACGTGCTGATTTCATGTTCAGAACTGCTCTCTCTCGTTAAAACACGGGCTGAGTTCATGTTCAGACGCTGCTCTCTCTCATTACAACACGTGCTGAGTTCATGTTCAGACTCTGCTCTCTCTCGTTAAAACACTGACGTGCTGAGTTCATGTTCAGAACCTCTCTCTCGTCAAAACACGTGCTGAGTTCATGTTCAGACTCTGCTCTCTTTCGTTAAAACATGTGCTGAATTCATGTTCAGAACTGCTCTCTCTCGTTAAAACACTGACGTGCTGAGTTCATGTTCAGAACTGCTCTCTCTCGTTAAAACACTGACGTGCTGAGTTCATGTTCAGAACCGCTCTCTCTCGTTAAAACACTGACGTGCTGAGTTCATGTTCAGAACCTCTCCCTCTCGTTAAAACACGTGCTGAGTTCATGTTCAGACGCTGCTCTCTCTTGTTAAAACACTGACGTGCTGAGTTCATGTTCAGAACCTCTCCCTCTCGTTAAAACACGTGCTGATTTCATGTTCAGAACTGCTCTCTCTCGTTAAAACACGGGCTGAGTTCATGTTCAGACTCTGCTCTCTCTCGTTAAAACACGTGCTGAGTTCATGTTCAGACTCTGCTCTCTCTCGTTAAAACACGTGCTGAGTTCATGTTCAGACTCTGCTCTCTCTCGTTAAAACACGTGCTAAGTTCATGTTCAGAACCTCTCTGCCCACCCAGTCTCTCTCTCTCAGTGTAAATAGTCATTGCACCGACAAAATAAGCTCTCCCTCAGTCTCGTTAAAACACGTGCTGAGTTCATGTTCAGAATCTGCTCCCTCTCGTTAAAACACGTGCTGAGTTCATGTTCAGACTCTGCTCTCTCTCGTTAAAACACGTGCTGAGTTCATGTTCAGACTGCTCTCTCTCGTTAAAATACGTGCTGAGTTCATGTTCAGAACATCTGTCTGTCTGTCTGTCTGTCTGTCTGTCTCTCCATCAAAACTGAAACACATAATAAACGTAAAACACGTGCTGAGTTCATGTTCAGAACCTCTCCCTCAGTCTCGTTAAAACACGTGCCGAGTTCATGTTCAGACTCTGCTCTCTCTCGTTAAAACACTGACGTGCTGAGTTCATGTTCAGACTCTGCTCTCTCTCGTTAAAACACTGACGTGCTGAGTTCATGTTCAGACTCTGCTCCCTCTCGTTAAAACACGTGCTGAGTTCATGTTCAGACTCTGCTCTCTCTCGTTAAAACACTGACGTGCTGAGTTCATGTTCAGACTCTGCTCTCTCTCGTTAAAACACGTGCTGAGTTCATGTTCAGACTCTGCTCTCTCTCATTAAAACACGTGCTGAGTTCATGTTCAGACTCTGCTCCCGCTCGTTAAAACACGTGCTGAGTTCATGTTCAGACTCTGCTCTCTCTCGTTAAAACACGTGCTCAGTTCATGTTAAGAATCTGCTCCCTCTCGTTAAAACACGTGCTGAGTTCATGTTCAGAACCTCTCTCTCTCGCTAAAACACGTGCTGAGTTCATGTTCAGACTCTGCTCTCTCTCGTTAAAACACGTGCTGAGTTCATGTTCAGACTCTGCTCTCTCTCGTTAAAACACTGACGTGCTGAGTTCATGTTCAGAACCTCTCCCTCTCGTTAAAACACGTGCTGAGTTCATGTTCAGACTCTGCTCTCTCTCGTTAAAACACTGACGTGCTGAGTTCATGTTCAGAACCTCTCTCTCGTCAAAACACGTGCTGAGTTCATGTTCAGACTCTGCTCTCTCTCGTTAAAACATGTGCTGAGTTCATGTTCAGAACCTCTCCCTCTCGTCAAAACACGTGCTGAGTTCATGTTCAGAACTGCTCTCTCTCGTTAAAACACTGACGTGCTGAGTTCATGTTCAGAACCGCTCTCTCTCGTTAAAACACTGACGTGCTGAGTTCATGTTCAGAACCTCTCCCTCTCGTTAAAACACGTGCTGAGTTCATGTTCAGACGCTGCTCTCTCTCATTAAAACACGTGCTGAGTTCATGTTCAGACTCTGCTCTCTCTCGTTAAAACACTGACGTGCTGAGTTCATGTTCAGAACCGCTCTCTCTCGTTAAAACACGTGCTGAGTTCATGTTCAGACTCTGCTCTCTCTCGTTAAAACACTGACGTGCTGAGTTCATGTTCAGAACCGCTCTCTCTCGTTAAAACACGTGCTGAGTTCATGTTCAGAACCTCTCCCTCTCGTTAAAACACGTGCTGATTTCATGTTCAGAACTGCTCTCTCTCGTTAAAACACGGGCTGAGTTCATGTTCAGACTCTGCTCTCTCTCGTTAAAACACGTGCTGAGTTCATGTTCAGACTCTACTCTCTCTCGTTAAAACACGTGCTGAGTTCATGTTCAGACTCTGCTCTCTCTCGTTAAAACACGTGCTGAGTTCATGTTCAGACTCTGCTCTCTCTCATTAAAACACGTGCTGAGTTCATGTTCAGAACTGCTCTCTCTCGTTAAAACACTGACGTGCTGAGTTCATGTTCAGAACCGCTCTCTCTCGTTAAAACACTGACGTGCTGAGTTCATGTTCAGAACCTCTCCCTCTCGTTAAAACACGTGCTGAGTTCATGTTCAGACGCTGCTCTCTCTCATTACAACACGTGCTGAGTTCATGTTCAGACTCTGCTCTCTCTCGCTAAAACACTGACGTGCTGAGTTCATGTTCAGAACCGCTCTCTCTCGTTAAAACACGTGCTGAGTTCATGTTCAGACTCTGCTCTCTCTCGTTAAAACACTGACGTGCTGAGTTCATGTTCAGAACCGCTCTCTCTCGTTAAAACACGTGCTGAGTTCATGTTCAGAACCTCTCCCTCTCGTTAAAACACGTGCTGATTTCATGTTCAGAACTGCTCTCTCTCGTTAAAACACGGGCTGAGTTCATGTTCAGACTCTGCTCTCTCTCGTTAAAACACGTGCTGAGTTCATGTTCAGACTCTGCTCTCTCTCGTTAAAACACGTGCTGAGTTCATGTTCAGACTCTGCTCTCTCTCGTTAAAACACGTGCTGAGTTCATGTTCAGACTCTGCTCTCTCTCGTTAAAACACGTGCTAAGTTCATGTTCAGAACCTCTCTGCCCACCCAGTCTCTCTCTCTCTCAGTGTAAATAGTCATTGCACCGACAAAATAAGCTCTCCCTCAGTCTCGTTAACTCACTCAGTACGGCCAGTCCTCTCTTCTCCTCTACACACACCCCTCGGATGTCCAGTGGGTGTCTCAATGACCCAACCTTTAGCTTCCGTCGTTAGAATTGTGGTATTCTTTGTCAACATTCACGTCTTCAGTGTAAGAGCCTTCCGCTTGCAATATTTTGATGATGATAATTGGGGTGAAACGCTGTTAACGTCGTCTCTTTCGCCGTTCGTATGGAGAGAGTTAAAACACGTGCTGAGTTCATGTTCAGAACTGCTCTCTCTCGTTAAAACACGTGCTGAGTTCATGTTCAGACTCTGCTCTCTCTCGTTAAAATACGTGCTGAGTTCATGTTCAGAACCTCTCCCTCTCGTTAAAACACGTGCTGAGTTCATGTTCAGACTCTGCTCTCTCTCGTTAAAACACGTGCTGAGTTCATGTTCAGACTCTGCTCTCTCTCGTTAAAACACTGACGTGCTGAGTTCATGTTCAGAACCGCTCTCTCTCGTTAAAACACGTGCTGAGTTCATGTTCAGAACTGCTCTCTCTCGTTAAAACACTGACGTGCTGAGTTCATGTTCAGAACCGCTCTCTCTCGTTAAAACACGTGCTGAGTTCATGTTCAGAACCTCTCTCTCTCGTTAAAACACGTGCTGATTTCATGTTCAGAACTGCTCTCTCTCGTTAAAACACGGGCTGAGTTCATGTTCAGACTCTGCTCTCTCTCGTTAAAACACGTGCTGAGTTCATGTTCAGACTCTGCTCTCTCTCGTTAAAACACGTGCTGAGTTCATGTTCAGACTCTGCTCTCTCTCGTTAAAACACCTGCTAAGTTCATGTTCAGAACCTCTCTGCCCACCCAGTCTCTCTCTCTCAGTGTAAATAGTCATTGCACCGACAAAATAAGCTCTCCCTCAGTCTCGTTAAAACACGTGCTGAGTTCATGTTCAGACTCTGCTCTCTCTCGTTAAAACACGTGCTGAGTTCATGTTCAGACTGCTCTCTCTCGTTAAAATACGTGCTGAGTTCATGTTTTGAACCTCTCCCTCTCGTTAAAACACGTGCTGAGTTCATGTTCAGACTCTGCTCTCTCTCGTTAAAACACGTGCTGAGTTCATGTTCAGACTCTGCTCTCTCTCGTTAAAACACGTGCTGGGTTCATGTTCAGAACCTCTCTGCTCACCCAGTCTCTCTCTCTCTCAGTGTAAATAGTCATTGCACCAACAAAATAAGTGTAAATCGCGCAAAGAATTAATGTTCATACCCACCCCCTCTCTCTCACATTATGTATGTTGAGTGCAGACCAACGCAATATAAAACGAAATTCACGTCCTGAATTAATGCTCAGAAGTTCTTTCTCCCTCTGACTCTGTCTCTGTCTTTCTCTCTCACTCTTCCTTCTCTTTCCCCCATTCTCTCCCTCTCTCTCTCTTTCTGTCTCTCTCACCCCCACCACTCTCTCTCATTCTCAATGGTCATTTTACACGTTATAAACTAAAATTAATGTAAATCACGTGCTGCATTCACTAACGACCAGAAGCTCTCTCTCTCTCTCTCTCTCTCTTTCACACGTGCTAAATCACGTGTGAATCACCGGCGTGCTAAATTCCTGTTCACTGAGAAACTCTCTCTCTCTCCCCGGCATTGTCATTGTTATTGTCTCTCTCTCTCCGGTTTTGAATGGCACACTAAATAAACGAAAATCCATGCTGAATTCATGTTCAGAAGCGGCTCCCTCTCTGTCTCTTTCTCTCTCCTGTGTCTCTATCTTTCTCAGTCTGACTTGTGTGCGCGCCCGCACACACACACACACACACACACACAGAATTTTGTCAAAGGGCAATACTGATACTACTTTTGTCACAATTAAGTTGCCATCGTTTTAGTACAGTACGCCAAGGGTGTGTTGCACATGGCACCTCAGTGGGATTTTCGTATCATCCGAATAACACACTCGCACAAACACATATATACACTACTGAGGGAGCGCGCGCGCGCGCGCGCGCGCGCGTGTGTGTGTGTGTGTGTGTGCGCGCGCCGGCGCACATGACACGCGCGCGTAAAGTTTACCGAATCGAGAGAGAGTGACTGAAGGGAGGCGGCGGAATGAAAATCTTCAGTTTTGTGATGCCTTTCAGTCTTAACTGATCTTAATTAGAACAATGGAGTGAGCATCTTCAAAACTAATTAGACTTGAACAATTACAAGTTTTATATATTTGTCCATTCATTTTTAGATTTATCTGTTCTTTTTAATTTTGAGTCGGTTTTAATTCTTATTTTTACTGTAGTTTTGTAAAGGGATAGTCTGCCGCTTTCGAAGCCGACCATATTGCAATGTTCAGAATATCTTTTTTAAAACTCTCTGTTGGCAGGAAGATCGATCATTCTTCAGTGAACGAACAAAGTTCTACAAGCCAGGTTGGGTAACATCCGAACACAACTAAGATACGTCGGAGCACCTTAGCACATCAGCCTACATAATTTCGAAATCTGACCCGGAAATGATATTTGCAGGGTCAGATCACTGACTTCTTGTTTTCACCCTGATGATAGTGAAAGCTCAATGCGCACCTGGAACCACATAACATCATGACGACTTTATCTTTTGTCTTTTTTGCCGTTGTTGTTGCTGTTCAGGTGACTTTGTGTGAAGGTATGTCAGCTTTTTTCAAATAATCATTCACATCCACTGCATCCGCAAGTCAGTTTCTTGATCTTGGAACGTACGTCAGTCAAACCAAAACTACGCATTTGCGGAAGTGCGAGTTAGAAATCATATCATTGCTTAGGACGCACATTGGCAGAATCGACAAGGCGCTGGACTTAGGATCCAGCGTTCACCGGTTGTCAGGGTTCGAAGCCCAAATTCGGCATGTTGTGGTGTCCAAGCACAATGCACATTGCTCTGATTTTCCTTACCTGTCCAGCAGTGAATGTGTTCGATCCTGACTTGGGTCGGGGAGATCAAAACGGCGGTGGTCCGAAGTGTATATCTGTCTGGCATTGTGAAGCCTGTGTTTGTTTAACAAGCGATCGTTGTCGCTTTTCAGTGTTAAAATGATTTGTATCTCCTTCTTCCTCTGCTCTTTTCTCAGGGATCCTCAGTGCATGGCATGAAGGCGTTTAAAAAAAAAAAATCTTTGACATGCAACATAAAGCAGTAATCAGGCAGCAAATAAATATGAGTCAATTAGAAAACAACAACAACAACACAAAAAAACAACAACAACCCAACAACAACAAACAAAAATGAACAAAGTGATGACTATATTGTGAGCAGCACAGCTGTTTATTCAGTCACAGCTTTCTCACTATTTTCAACACTGGAAAAGTTTGAAAAACATCAGTGATATATTTCTGCCCTTTATATATGGCTTGGAAAAGTCTTTGATCTTTATCAGTAAAACTTTTGACAAATGCCATTCAATAAAGAGCTTAATGCATTTGAAAGGGAGAAAAAAAAAGAAGAAAAAAGATGATGAAAATAGAACACTGGTTGGAATTTTGTTTGGTCATATTTGTGGAAACACTTATCTGTCAATCATAAATATGAGGCTAAAAGGAATGGGCCATGCTTTTCTCATATGGATACTGACAAAACACAAGTTTTGCTTTTGCTTTTTTTCTCTCCCATTTTTTAAAAGTGGGATGCACATTGACCCTAGAGTCTCTGTCTCTGTCTCTCTCTCTCTCTCTCTCTGTGTGTGTGTGTGTGTGTGTGTGTGTGTGTGTGTGTGTGTGTGTGTGTGTGTGTGTGTGTGTGTGTGTGTGTGTGTGTGTAAGGATGCAAAACATGCAGTGAACCCTATCATAGTACTACAAGTAAATTTATAATCATAGTAATGATGTTAGTACCATTGTAAGTTAGGCTGCATTCAGTTGATCATACTTTGAAGATCCCTCCTTTGTAGTTTAATGATGATGATGATGATGATGATAATCATATGGTGATGATAGTTATTCTGATAATGATAGTAAAAAATAATGATGATGATGATAATAATAATAATGATAATAACGATAACTATGATAATGATAATATTATTATTGATGATGATGATAAAAATAATGACAATAATAATGACATAATAATAATGATAATAGAGTCATAATAAAAAGAAGAATATTGTGATATTTGCATTTATTTGTACTTTGCTACATCAGAACCACATCTGATTATCTCAAAAACACCAGTTTTGAGAAACCGTCATGTGAAGTTTTTTCTAACAGTATTCATATCAATCAATCAATCAAAAAGCATTTTATAACAACTGTAATCACAAAATGTGTGGATGAGCAACTTTTGGTATTCCTCAACTGTCTTGCAAGCGATGACTCAGTGTCAGCAGAGAACTGTTTCAATAAAGCAGAAGTATAAGTTCTGAGATAATCATTTGGATGAGACAATAAACTGAGGTCCCATGATGATATGTAAGTGCACTTAGTGCACATAAAAGAACCCACAGCAACAAAAAGGTTGTCCCTGGCAAGATTCTGCTGAAAAATCCATTTAGATAGGAAAACAATTAGCTTGGAGGCAGAAAATGAAAAATCAAAATCAAAAAGGGTGATACTGTCACTGCAGGGACACTCTCCCAACGGAGAGCAGCCCAAATTTCACTCAGCCTTTTGTGACTAATGAATAATACAAGACAGTACACAATAATGATAACGATGTACATTTGTATAGCGCCCTTTCTCTCTAAGAGCTGTGAGGGCTTTACATGAAAGAAAAAGTTACAAACTATATGAACCAGTCATGTCCACTCACTCTCACTATCTTTCCCCCCTGCTCCCCTCCCTGCCCCCTCCTGCCCCTCCTTCCCCTCTCCCACACCCTCCTTTCTCCTTTCTCACTGCTCACGTATGTAACGGGAGATGGCAGGCATTAGATGGTGCTGTAGAAGTAGTAAGGAACCAAGAGTGTCTACAGGTAAGTTTTGAACAGGTGAGTTGTAAGTAAAGAGCCAAAGACAGGTGGAGTTGGATGAACAGATATGTGGAAGGTTGTTACAGACATGAAGAGCAGCAAAGAGGAAAGAGGGTTTACCATAGGTTCTTGTATTGACAAGAGGAATTTTCAGAAGGAAATAGTCATTGAACAATATAATGAAAAACACTGCTCTACAATACAATGCACAGTGATAATGTTGTGATGAATCTTGCCATATTTATGTACAAGTCATTAAAAAGATGTAGTTTCATGATTGGTTAAACAGAACACACTTTTGTTTGTGTAAGCATGTAGTAACACTACATCCTTATGTAGATTCATTCATATAAATAAGTAATCACCCCTTCCTATGGAGTCATGGCCCAGTTGAATAAACTGTCATTATCTCAATTTAATACACAGATAAGTGCAATACAGAATTTGCAAGTAAACTATCATTATCTGAATACAATACACAGTTTTAATGCAATACAGAATTTGCAAATAAACTATCATTATCTCAATGCAATCTCAATAAATACACAGTTCAATGCAGTACAGAATTTGCAAATAAACTATCATTATCTCAACACAATACACAGTTCAATGCAGTACAGAATTTGCAAATTATCATTATCTCAATCCAATACACAGTTTTAATGCAATACAGAATTTGCAAATAAACTCATTATCTCAACACAATACACAGTTCAATGCAGTACAGAATTTGCAAATAAACTATCATTATCTCAACACAATACACAGTTCAATGCAGTACAGAATTTGCAAATAAACTGTCATTATCTCAATACAATACACAGTTTTAATGCAAAACAGAATTTGCAAATAAACTGTCATTATCTCAATACAGAACACAGTTCAATGCAATACAGAATATGCTCCATGGACTTTCTTTTCCTTCATGAATGCCTTACTGTGTAACCTCCAGTGATTGTATCTTATGACTGTGTAACCTCAGTGATTGTATCTTATGACTGTGTAACCTCAGTGATTGTATCTTATGACTGTGTAACCTCAGTGATTGTATCTTATGACTGTGTAACCTCGATCAGTGATTGTATCTTATGACTGTGTAACCTCAGTGATTGTATCTTATGACTGTGTAACCTCCAGTGATTGTATCTTATGACTGTGTAACATCAGTGATTGTAACTTATGACTGTGTAACCTCAGTGATTGTAACTTATGACTGTGTAACCTCGATCAGTGATTGTATCTTATGACTGCGTAACCTCAGTGATTGTAACTTATGACTGCTAACGTCAGTGATTGTGTCTTATGACTGTGTAACCTCAGGTGTAATCTCAGTGATTGTGTCTTATGATTGTTCCTGTTCTCTGTGTTGTTGCCCCTGTTGCAGGACAGTTCTCCATCTGCCAGTACAGCAGACTGGATGTGCGTGGGTCTGTGCCCACCTTGACCTTGACTCCAAGCCCTCTGACACAGAGTCAAGATGACATACCTGTCAACAGCTCTGTTGTTTCTTTTCACTCATCAGGAAATATGTAAGTCTTGCTTTCTTTTCTTTCTTCTTTTAGTTACTTTAGTGTGTGTGTGTGTGTGTGTGTGTGTGTGTGTGTGTGTGTGTGTGTCTGTCTGTCTGTCTGTCTGTATATATGCTTCTGAGTGTGTGTGTGTGTGTGTGTGTGATCATCATGTGTGTGTGTGTGTGTGTGTGTGTGTGTGTGTGTGTTAGTGTTAGTGTGTGTGTGTGTGTGTGTGTGTGTGTGCACATGTGCATGTGTGTGTGCTTCTGAGTGTGTGTGTGTGTTAGCATGCATTCTTGCATACATGCATGTTTATATGTAATACTTTGTATGTGTGTGTTAGTGTGTGTGTGTGCTTCTGAGTGTGTGTGTGTGTGTGAGTGTGTATGTGCATGTGTCAGTGTGTGTGTGTGTTGTGTGTGTGTGTGTGTACATCTGTGCATGTGTGTGGGGGCATATGAGATTTAACAAGGCTGAGCACTCTGTGATAGCATTTCCTTTGGCAATGAAAGCTGTTTTTGAATGGTAGCCTTTTGGTTACGCGTCCACCTAGGAAGCAAGAGAACCTGAACCCACGGGATTGGATCTCACCCTCACCAGTATTTTGTCCCCCTCAACTAGATCTTGAGATGCTGTCTTGGACACTAGTCATTTGGATGAGACAATAAACCTATGTCCCTTGCTCAACATGCGCTCAGCATGCATAAAAGAACCCATGGCTATGAAATGGTGGCCCTGGCAAGATACTGTTGAAGAAAAAAGAGAGAGAGAAAAAGGTGATGCTGCTGTTTAGTGACATTCTCTCTCAGGGGAGGTCAGCCTGAATTTCACACAGAGAAATAGTAAATGGATAATACATTGCAGTACAATACAATGCAATACAATACAAGACAGAACAAGACAAGACAAGACAAAATCAGACAGTTACAGTTTCAGTTTCAGTTTGTTTCTCAAGGAGGTGTCTCTGTGTTTGGACTTATCCATGTACGCTGCACCATCCCTGTGAGGCAGGTGCCTGGCCTGCAGCACAACCCAACGTGCCTAGTCAGGCTTTGAGTGCATGCATGCACATATATTTGTGTACCTATCAGAGTGGATTTCTTCATCAGAATTTTGCCAGAGGACAACACTTTTGTTGCCATGGGTTCTTTTTCAGTGTGCCATGTCCTTGCTGCACAAGAGACCTCGGTTTATCTTCTCACCCGATTGACTAGACGCTCAGTTTGATTTCCCAGACAAACTTGGGAGAAAGAGGGAGGGCAGGATTCGATCCCAGACCCTTCAGAGACACTGAACTGGCAGATGAGTGTCTGCCACCCTTCTTCCTTGCTCAGTACAGTACAATGCAGTGCAATGCAGTGCAATGCAATACAAGACAAGACAAGACAAGGCAAGGCAAGGCAAAGCAGTGCAGTGCAGTGCAGTGCAGTGCAGTACAATACAGTACAATACAATACAATACAATACAATACAATACATGATGCGTGTGGGTGCATGTAAGCATAGGTGAATATGTACACATTTCACTGGTATATGTTCTGTGTGTTCACAGAAACAGTACGGCACAGTGCATTTTAGAAGTGTCTGGAAACAAGATCATTCAGATGAACGTAACGGCCTTTGACCTTGGAGGTCATGACCCATGCAGCCCTAACGAGGAGCATCTCACCATTTCCTTCAGCCGCAAAAATGGCCAAAGTTCACTCACACTTTTTTCTTTCAGATATGGATTCCCCAAATTCAGAGGTGTGTTCCATGTCTTGTGAATTCTTTCTTTGGTTTCTTTTTTTTTTTTTTCTTCTTCTTAAATTGTTTTGTTGTTTTGTTCGTTTCGTCCTGTGCTGTCTTACCTTCATTTGCTCCCTTTGTTTATTTTCTCCTGCTTGTATTTGTATTTTGTATTTGTATTTCTTTTTCTTTTTATCACAACAGATTTCTCTGTGTGAAATTCGGGCTGCTCTCCCCAGGGAGAGTGCGTCACTACACTACAGCGCCACCCATTTTTTTTTTTTTTTTTTTTCCTGCGTGCAGTTTTATTTGCTTTTCCTATCAAAGAGGACTTTTCTGAAGAATTTTGCCAGGAACAACACTTTTGTTGCTGTGGGTTCTTTTACATGTGCTAAGTGCATGCTGCACACGGGGCCTTGGTTTATTGTCTCATCCGAATGACTAGCGTCCAGATCACCACTCAAGGTCTAGTGGAGGGGGAGAAAATATCAGTGGCTGAGTCTTGTGTGGAGAGGGTGGCAGAATGGGTAAGATGCCTATCTGCTAGCACACTGTCCGTGATGTTCTGTGTGGAGAGGGTGGCAGAATGGGTAAGATGCCTATCTGCTAGCACACTGTCCGTGATGTTCTGTGTGGAGAGGGTGCCACACTGTCCGTGATGTTGTGTGGAGAGGGTGGCAGATTAAGTTTCAGTTTCAGTAGCTCAAGGAGGCGTCACTACGTTCGGACAAATCCATATACGCTACACCACATCTGCCAAGCAGATGCCTGACCAGCAGTGTAACCCAACGCGCTTAGTCAGGCCTTGAGGAAAAAAACAACAATAAACTAAAACAATAAACTTGAGGGTGGCAGAATGGTGAAGATGCCTATCTGCTAGCACACTGTCCGTGATGTTCTGTGTGGAGAGGGTGGCAGAATGGTGAAGATGCCTATCTGCTAGCACACTGTCCGTGATGTTCTGTGTGGAGAGGGTGGCACACTGTCCGTGATGTTCTGTGTGGAGAGGGTGGCACACTGTCCGTGATGTTCTGTGTGGAGAGGGTGGCAGAATGGTGAAGATGCCTATCTGCTAGCACACTGTCCGTAATGTTCTGGGTTCCAGTCCATTTCTTGCCCTTTCTCCCAAGTCTGGCTGGAAAATCAAACTGAGCGTCTAGTCATTCGAATGAAATGATAAAGCAAGGTCCCGTGTTGCAGCATGCATTTGATGTACTGATAAAGATCCCATGGCAACGAGAGTGTTGTCCTCTGGCAAAATTATGTAGAAGATATCCACCCTGATATGTACACAAATATATCTTCATGCACTCCGGGCTTGATCAGCACGCTGGGTTATGCTGCTGGTAAGGCAACTGACTAGCAGATGTGTTGTAGTGAATGCAGTGATGTCTTGTTGAGAAACTGAAACTGAAACTTTCCTGCTTGTGTCTGTATTAAATGATTTTTCAGGTTGCTGTTTCATTTTTGATTACACAGAAAGAATATGCACAGAAAAAAAAATTGCTCATTTAACTCTTGAAGAGATTATGGAAACTTCAGCAAGACAAAACAAAATTCATACATTAACATGTTATCATAATGCATATTGGAGATTCAAAGATTCAAAGAGATTTAATCCTTTTGCCCCTTTTGGGATGTGGAGGATACAATAACAATACATACTCATTGAATCACAACTTCAGTCCAACGATGTCTCCAAAACACACAAAAACGCACACCCATGCACACACACACACACACGCACGCTCTAATGATAATGATTTGCAACAAAACAAATCAAACTTAAACATACTGACATGTTTTAGATGTAACAAAAGTTACACACCCTTTCCAAGTTTTCTGAATTAACTTAGATTAAGTTGTGTTTTCTTCCCAGCACTGAAACCTACACATCATGTCTGTTTCTTTATATTAGTTTGTTCTGCATTTTTGTGCTGTCACTTTTTTGTCCCCTGTCTTTCAGTCTTATTATTTTAGTTTATTGTTGTTATTTTCTTATAGAATTTTAAGTCCCCCCTCCTCTCCTACTTTCCAACAACAGAGGCACCTGTTCAGTTTTTTGAAGTGGTTGTAATATTTTGTATGTTTAAAAACAGAGCCCTAGAGGTTATGAACGAAGACACACTAACAGATTGTTGTGTGATGGTTTTTATTCCTCAACATACAAAATATGACAGGGTGTCAGTAGTCGAGTGGGATGTGATAGTGTGTCATTGTTCATCAACTCTTTGGCTCTGTTCATGAGCGTACAAACTATTACAGCGGTGATGCATTTGTTTCAAGACAAGACAAACCGGGGCGACATGGACACGATAATGTGGTGTGGTCGGTCGTACAGTACCCGCCTGGAGACGCGGCGAATGATGGTCATCCGATACTTTGCTGGACCAGAGAGTCAGCGTGGCAGTGGATTCACCCTCAGTTTTTCTTCAGGTGAGAATAGTCCAGCATTGGTACCACAATGACAAGAAGCAGTCGTTGTTTTGATATGCAGTGACAATGAAATTGATTGTGACATTGTACTCCTTGTGGGGTGCATCATGTCTCTCTCTGAACCTGAAATATGCTGACACTGCTTTCATTCTCAGTATTGCTGGGGTGTTTTTGTACAAACGCTATCAAAGCAGCACAATGTTTGCTTAGCAATCAGAATTTTCCTGACATCCTTTGGAAAAGTTTGTGCCACCTGTACTAGACAAGAAGACAGCAATGTTCAGAGTTGTGTTCCGCTGTCAGAGCTGGAATGCTGCATGGATGAGTGTTGTGTTGTGTGCCAGTAGCGCTGTGATTTGGAAGTTCATGCGATGTGTGTACAATACTGTTGCTGGGCACTGAAGTCTGTGCGTGTGAAGTATTTCCCCATGAAAATATGATTTTGAACTGAAGGTTTGATAGTGTTGTGAACTGAAGTATGTTGGGGTAACATTTTTATGCTGTTCCTTTGTTTGTATTCACTTTCAGTGGACCATTTCATGTGTTGACACGGGGTGGAAAGCCTTAGTGCATGTTAACTGTTTGTTGCTTTCACTTTCAGTGGACCAGTTCATGTGTTGACATGGGATGGAAAGCCTCAGTGCATGTTAACTGTTTGTTGCTTTCACTTTCAGTGGACCAGTTCATGTGTTGACACGGGTTGAAAAGCCTCAGTGCATGTTAACTGTTTGTTGCTTTCACTTTCAGTGGACCAGTTCACGTGTTGACACAGGGTGAAAAGCCTTAGCGCATGTTAACTGTTGTATTCACTTTCAGTGGACCAGTTCATGTGTTGACACAGGGTGAAAAGCCTTTGTGCATGTTAACTGTTTGTTGTTTTCACTTTCAGTGGACCAGTTCATGTGTGGACGAGGGATGAAAAGCCTCAGTGCATGTTAACTGTTGCTTTCACTTTCAGTGGACCAGTTCATGTGTTGACACAGCATGGAAAGCCTTAGTGCATGTTAACTGTTTGTTGCTTTCACTTTCAGCGAACCAGTTCATGTGTTGACACAGCATGGAAAGCCTTAGTGCATGTTAACTGTTTGTTACTTTCACTTTTCAGTGGATCAGTTCATGTGTTGACATGGCATGGAAAGCCTTAGTGCATGTTAACTGTTTGTTGCTTTCACTTTCAGTGGACCAGTTCATGTGTTGACACGGCGTAGAAAGCCTTGGTGCATGTTAACTGTTTGTTGCTTTCACTTTCAGTGGACCAGTTCATGTGTTGACACGGCATGGAAAGCCTTAGTGCATGTTAACTGTTTGTTGCTTTCACTTTCAGTGGACCAGTTCATGTGTTGACACGGCATGGAAAGCCTTTGTGCATGTTAACTGTTGTATTCACTTTCAGTGGACCAGTTCATGTGCTGACAAGGGATGGAAAGCCTTTGTGCATGTTAACTATTTGTTGCTTTCACTTTCAGTGGACCAGTTCATGTGTTGACACAGGGTGAAAAGAGTTAGTGCATGTTAACTGTTGTATTCACTTTCAGTGGACCAGTTCATGTGTTGACATGGCATGGAAAGCCTTAGTGCATGTTAACTGTCTGTTGCTTTCACTTTCAGTGGACCAGTTCATGTGTGGACGAGGGGTGGAACAGGTGGGGCCACACCCCATGTACATCTATTCCCCCGGATACCCAGACGTCTATGACAGGTATGTTTCCACCCATTGAATAATTGTACCGTTATTGGTTGGTATGTTCCTGTCTCTTTACTTGGCTTGTGGCTGAGGATTATAAGGATTACACACACACACACACACTTGGTCTCTAGTCCTAGTCCTAGTATCCCTAGAATTACTGTTTGAAAGAGACCCTGGTACCCTTAGAAATACAGTTAAAGAGTTCCTGGGACCCCTAGAATTATTGTATTGTATTCCTCTCTTTGTCACAACAGATTTCTGTGTGTGAAATTTGGGCTGCTCTCCCCAGGGAGAGCGCGTTGCAACACTGAGAGTTTTTTTTTCCTGCCTGTAGTTTTATTTGTTTTCCTGTCAAAATGGATTTTTCTACAGAATTTTGCCAGGGACAGCCCTTTTGTTGCTGTGGGTTCTTTTACATGTGCTAAATACATACTGCACATGGGACCTTGGTTTAACGTCTTATCCGAATGACTAGCGTCCGGACCACCACTCAAAGTCTTGTGGAGGGGGAGAAAATATTGGTGATGATAGGATTCAAACCAGTGCACTCAGATTCTCTCACTTCTTAGGTGGATGTGTTACCAGCAGGTCGACTCTCCACACAGTTAAAAAGTTCTTGGTACCCCTAGAATTACAGTTAAATGTTAGAGTGCCTAAGATTTTGAAGCGACCTGATGCCCTGGTTTGCGTGATGACAGTGGCATCGGTAGCTCTGCATGTAGCTGGAAGCTGATCAGTCCGGATGGTCGTCAACTGCTATTGGAGACTGACCGCTTTGCTCTGGAGTCACACCCTTCCTGTGACTTTGACTTTCTCAAAGTGAACAATGGTGAGTGTGTGTGTGTGTGTGTGTGTGTGTGTGTGTGTGTGTGTGTGTAGGGGTGGGAGATTGGTGTGTGTGGGCTTGTGTTTGCCCCTGTGAAGATCTTCATGGTATCTCAGTGACTCCAACATTCTTGTAGAGCTTCATCTGTGATCAGCCTCCTTTCTTTTTCCTTGAGACAGATGATGAAAGGCATTCAGAGAGTATGGATCATGTTTCAGAGAGTATGGATCATGTTTCAGAGAGGGTGGATCACGTTTCTAAATGTTTAAAGAACTGTTGTGGCTACCAGGGGGTATAGGTCAGATGTCTAGAAGTTTTAGAGAAGTGTTGATTGTTGTGGGTAGCATGGCTATTTCTATATGTTTCAGCAAAATACATTGGGTACCAGGGTGAGTGTATGTATCAGATGTGTGAATGTGACAGAGAAATATTGTGGGTACCAGGTTGTATGGGTCAGATCTGTATGTTTCAGAGAAATATTGCGGATACCAGGGTGTATGCATGTGTCAGATGTCTGTATGTTTCAGAGAAATATTGTGGGTACCATGGTGTATGTATGGGTCAGATCTGAATATTTCAGAAGAATACTGTGGGTACTAAGGTGTATGGGCCAGATCTGAATATTTCAGAGGAATACTGTGGGTACTAATGTGTAGGGGTCAGATCTGAATGTTTCAGAGGAATACTGTGGGTACCAATGTGTATGGGTCAGATCTGAATGTTTCAGAGGGATACTGAGGGTACCAATGTATATGGGTCAGATCTGAATGTTTCAGAGGGATACTGAGGGTACCAATGTGTATGGGTCAGATCTGAATGTTTCAGAGGAATACTGTGGGTACCAATGTGTATGGGTCAGATCTGAATGTTTCAGAGGGATACTGAGGGTACTAATGTGTATGGGTCAGATCTGAATGTTTCAGAGGAATACTGTGGGTACTAAGGTGTATGGGTCAGATCTGAATGTTTCAGAGGAATACTGTGGGTACCAATGTGTATGGGTCAGATCTGAATGTTTCAGAGGGATACTGTGGGTACTAAGGTGTATGGTTCAGATCTGAATGTTTCAGAGAAATACTGCGGGGATCAGAAGCTACGGATCACAAGCCAGCACGACCTGTTCAGGATAACGTTCTCCACGGATCACAACAACCAGAGAGACAGCTTTGTTCTGAGGGTGGTGGAGATGGCAGGTTGGTTGGTGCAGGATGTCAGTGCTTGTGTGTTCATGTAGCAAACATAATACTGTACTGTTAGTACCTTTTTTTTCTGGCGATGCTTTTTTTTTAATGACAAATAATGAATATATTAATACATGTTCATACGGTCATATACGAAAAAGTTTTCATCAAGCATGTGCACGCATTCCGAATATGTGCAAATATTATCTCTCTCCCTCTCTCTCTCTGTCTGTCTGTCTCTCTGTCTCTCTCTCTATATATATATAAAGAGAGAGAGAGAGAGAGGGGGGGAGATACAGATAAATATGAATAGATATGCAAACACATACATATATACACATACGTACATGCGTGCCTACAAACATAGAAAGCAGTCAGTAAGCAGATGTAGAGTATTTATGTAGCGCTTTCAAAGGGCATTACATGTCAGTCAGACACAAAGCACACACACACACATGCACAGACACATACACCCCCCCATACATACACACACAAATGTATGCTTGCATGCGTACACTGTGATGTAATGCTAAGCTTACTAAAGT
This sequence comes from Babylonia areolata, assembly GCF_041734735.1. Lineage (NCBI taxonomy): Eukaryota > Metazoa > Mollusca > Gastropoda > Neogastropoda > Buccinidae > Babylonia > Babylonia areolata. The sequence goes on from NC_134908.1 coordinate 10,439,128, forward strand.
TGCCTGGGGTGGGTTTCATGAGTTGATCTTTGCAGTTCTAAGTTTGCCTAGAGTTAACTCTTTCCATACGAACGGCGAAAGAGACGACGTTAACAGCGTTTCACCCCAATTACCATCATCAAAATATTGTAAGCGGAAGGCTCTTATACTGAAAAGGAGAATGTTGACAAAGAATACCACAATTCTGACGACGGAAGCTAAATTTGGGTCATTCAGACACCCACTGGACATCCGAGGGGTCTGTGTAGATGAGAAGAGAAGACTGGCTGTACTGAGTGAGTTAAGAATGTTCCTTAGTTTTTTATGTTTACGGTGGAGTTAGGAACGTTCTTAATGATAAGCAGACTTAGCGGTGCTGAGTTCCCTCATGCAACCCACCCCAGCTCAGTGTGTTTAATATGCCTGGTTGCCGTGGTGATGTTGCAGATTCTGCATCGTGTGGCCAGGAAATCGTCGCCAGCACTGCTCCCACGTCTCTTCCTCTGTCTCAGCTTGACCCTGGGTTTGTGTTCAAGGCTTTGTGTGTGTGGGGGGGGTGGGGTGGGGGTGTGTGTGGGGGATGTATTTGTGTTTGTGTGTGTGTGTGGGTGTGTATGTGTATGTGTGTTTGTGAATGTGAGTGTGTATGTATATGTGTGTTCAGGCACAAATATATCTCACAACTTCCAGATACTTACATATATCCCTTAATAAAGTTTCGTTGCAGTAACCATAAACCGCAGATTGAAATAGGAAGAAGAGAAGGCAAAAACAGAGAAAACAGAATTTGTAAGGAATGTAATATGGGTGCTGTTGGGGATGAATTTCATCTTAACTTAATCTAAGTAAATTCATAAAACTTGGAAAGGGTGTGTAACTTTTGTTACATCTAAAACATGCTTGTCAGTATGTTTAAGTTTGATTTGATTTGTTGCAAATCATTATCATTAGCGCGCGCGCGTGTGTGTGTGTGTGTGTGAGTGTGCCCATGGTAAGCTATAGCAAATTAATCATCTCCGGAAATACTTTACCTGTCAACAGCAGATCAGGATCAAGCTCAGAAGGAAACTAATTCATTCTTCACGTACTAGTTGAAGGGATGTAATTCTTTTGGATTGAACCTTAGTTCTGGATCATGAACAGTAAATTTCATCTCACCTTTGGGTCTGCAAGTTTTTCTTGGGTGGTTACCAGCTCATTGCTAGAGTAGTGTTGGATTAGACTGTGGTTTTAAGACAGGGCCTTTGACTTGGTTACAGCTTTCAGACAGTGTTTCTTTGCGTTCCGGTTTTAAGACAGAGTGTTTGATTGTGTTGCAGTTTTAAGACGGCTGGATGAATGAGTTGTTGTGGTGGTTTGCGGGTTTCAGTCAACCTAACCCCGTGAAGTGTTGGTGGCGGGTGGACGCGGGCAGTGACGACAGAGTGGTGTTTCTGGAGAACACTCACTTCTCCACGTCCATGTCCTGCACTGACCTGGTGCTCAACATTTATGATGGTAATGTCGCTATACTGTACTTCCTCCTGCTTCTTCGTTCATGTCCTGCACTGACCTGGTGCTCAACATTTATGATGGTAATGTCGCTATACTGTACTTCCTCCTGCTTCTTCATTCGTGGGCTGCACTGACCTGGTGCACTTGTATGTAACCGAGTGGACTTTTATGTGTATGACTATTTTTACCCCGCCATTTATACAGCCATACTCCACTTTCGAGGGTGTGCAATCTGGGCATGCTCTTGTTTCCATAACCCACCGAATGCTGACATGGATTACAGTATCTTTTATTTGCGTATTTGATCTACTGCTTTCATGTGCACATGAATCGGGTTCAGGCACAAACAGGTCTGCACATATGTTGACCTGGGAGATGGGAAAAATCTCCAACCTTTACCGACCAGGCACCATTACTGAGATTTGAACCTGGAACCCTCAGATTGGAAGTCCAGTGCTTGTGCCCATCAGACAGTACAATATGATGCAATGTAGTACAGTGTGATATGATATAAAGCAGGTTTGGATTCATGATGGTAATGTCACTAAACAGTACAATATGATGCAATGTAATTCAGTATGATATGATATAATACAGCTTTGGATTTACGATGGTAATGTCACTAAACAGTACAATATGATGCAATGTAATTCAGTATGATATGATATAATACAGCTTTGGATTCATGATGGTAATATTGCTATCACTACTCAGTACAGTATGATGCGATGTAATGCATTATGATATAATATGGCTTCACATTTATGACGGTAATGTTATTATACAGTACAGTGTAAGACAGAATGATATGATAATTGTAATACAGCTTTGGATTTATGATGGTACTGTTGCTATTCATTACAGAATGTTACAGTACAGTGCAGCACAGTTCAGTACAATACCATTCCACACCACACTGCATTCCTTGTTGTGACTGTCGCTTGATCATTGCTCAGGATGGAACTAGATACACTACACTGCACTGCACTGCACTGCACTGCACAACACAACACAACACAACACCTTGAGAACCGTTCAGAGATTGGCCTAAAACAGACAAGAGTTGTGGTTCTTCTTTGCTGCTCTTCAAACCAGAGGGCACAATGGGCTGTAGGTAAATACAACACAAAACACAACACAAAACACAACACAGGACAACACAAAACACAACACGGCAAAACACAGTGCATTGACATGCAACAACACAACACAACACAGCACAGCACTGTGCAGCACAGCGCTGCACAGCACTGCACTGCACTGCACCGCACCGCACTGCACAAATAGCACAGCACGGCATTGCATCGCACAACACAGCACAGCACAGCACAGCACAGCACAGCACAGCAAAGTGAAACAAAGAAAAGGCACAGCACAGAACAGCACAACACAACACAACACAGCACAGCACAGCACAGCACAGCACAGCAAAGTGAAACAAAGAAAAGGCACAGCACAGAACAGCACAACACAACACAACACAGCACAGCACAGCACAGCACAGTAAACACAGAACTACACAGCACAGCATAGCATAACACAGCACAGCACAGCACAGCACAGCACAGCACAGCACCTCATAGCACCGCACTGCACCGCACCGCCCCGCACAGCACAGCACTGCACCGCACAACACAGCACAGCACAGCACAGCACAGCACAGCACAGCACAACACAACACAACACAACACCTGAAGTGCACCTGGAGGACCATTCAGAGACAAAAACAGCACAACACAGCACAACACAACGCAACACAACACAATTTAAACTCAGATGGTGTTTCATACAGTCTGAAGTGAGTCTCTGCCTCCATTGTTCAGGCCGGAGCGCAGTGGGGTCCCCTCACATTCTGTCAAGGTGTGCCCCCCTTCAGATGTTCCGTGCTGTGCGCAGCTCTTCGCGCTACCTGTACATTGTGATGGACATACAGGTGAACGGCGTCAGTGCTGACGACATCGAAGGTGTTTACACCGTCACCTCGCAGCTCAGAGGTCAGTGAGTCCTGATTGGCTTATTTGATGATGTTTTAGCAATTGATTGATTTGTGATTTTTTTAAAATCATTTTTTGTTTTATTTATTTGTTATTTCTTTAAGCAGATGCATGAGGCACCATAGCAGAATCAGTAAGGCGTTGGACTTCTTTTTTCTTTTTTTTCTTTTTTTTTGCTGCCCCATCAACTGCACCATTTCAGTGGCATTACTCCCACGCCGCTCATTTAGATTCCCCCATACACGGCCACCCCCGGGTTCGTCTGTCACAGTTCCAGCGTCGGCAGTTCGCAGGGAACCATCGATGTTAGGTCGCCAAGAGGCCACACACCAGAGGAGACCCTGCACTGCTGCTGAGTCACTTCGGTGGTGTTCAGTGGTGCCTGCTCTGATTCAACGTACTTTGGACACCATCTGCTCGGCCCCCTACTAACGACAATAATGGCTTAGTCACGGAGCCAGACTGAGTGAGCGTCCCTCCCAGAGTGGAGACAGGCGTTGGATTTCTGATCTAGTGATCAGGGTTCAAGTTCCTGTTTCGGCATGGTGTAAACAGTTGGTCACTGCACTTTCTCTGTCTCAGGAACTGTACATTTGAAAGAGCTGCCTGTTTCGCTTTGTCAAATCTCAAAAGTCTGGCCTTAAAACCTACCTCTGTCCCAGTGTGGGTTTTTACTTATGCCCATCTTTACCCCACAATATAGGCAGCCATACTGTGTTTTCAGGGGTAGAGGCGAAGTTTCAAGCACTGTAATTTGAATTTGCTCAACAGATGGGGTACCTCGAGTGCTGTACGCTGGGTTCGCAGACTCCTTCATCTGGCTCGCTCTGTCCCCGTGGAACAGAGTCGGGTAGGTCTGGTTCATCTCTGACACTCCAGGACAGGGTGATTTATCAGTCTTATTGATTGATTTTTTTTTAATTACACATACTTAACCGTGACCCACTTTTTTTTTCTGCCCCGTCATCTGCACCATTTCAGTGGCATTGCTCCCATGCTACTCATTCCCAGTCCCCCATACACAGCCCCACCCGGGTTCGTCTGTCACACTCCAAACGTCGGCAGTCTGCAGGGAACTATTGATGTTAGGTTGCCAGGAGACCACACACCAGAGGAGTCCCTGCACTGCTGCTGAGTCACTTCGGTGGTGTTCAGCGGTGCCTGTTCTGATTTAACGTACTTAGGACACCACCTGCTAAGTCCCCTACTGACGACATCTTATTAACTGATTTATCTATCTGTCCTAAAACCCTCTTGGCCGAGAGAGTGGGGATGCAACGTGGGCAAGACACTCTCCACTATAATTGAACTCCAACCCAGATTAAAAGTGAGGATGATGATGATGATGAATGATTGCAGACTGTATGTGAGGGGGAACGAGCAGTGAAAGGGTTAAAAGCGAGGATGATGATGAAAATGATGAATGATTGCAGACTGTATGTGAGGGGGAACGAGCAGTGAAGGGGTTAAAAGCGAGGATGATGATGAAAATGATGAATGATTGCAGACTGTATGTGAGAGGGAATGAGCAGTGAAAGGGTTAAAAGTGAGGATGATGAATGATTGCAGACTGTATGTGAGGGGGAACGAGCAGTGAAAGCGTTAAAAGTGAGGAGGAGGAGGATGAATGATTGCAGACTTTATGTGAGAGGGAATGAGCAGTGAAAGGGTTAAAAGCGAAGATCATGATGATGATGATGAATGATTGCAGACTGTATGTGAGGGGGAACGAGCAGTGAAAGGGTTAAAAGTGAGGAGGAGGAGGAGGAGGATGAATGATTGCAGACTGTATGTGAGGGGGAACGAGCAGTGAAAGGGTTAAAAATGATGATGATGATGATGGTGATGATGATGAATGATTGCAGACTGTATGTGAGGGGGAGTGAGGAGGACGTAGCAAACTACAGCACGTGTCTACAGCTGACGGTCAAAGAATCCATCAACCAGACGACATCTCTCAACGTCAGCGACTATCTCTATGTCTTCAGTGGTGAGTAAAATGATGGCCTGGTAGTACCATGTTCGCTTTGGAGGTGAGAGACTCTGGATGTACGGGATCCAATCTCACACTTGGCAGCATTTTCTCCTCCTCTACTAGGCCTTGAGCGGTGGGTCTGGACACTAGTCTTTCGAATGAGATGATAAACCAAAGTCCCATGCGTAGCATGCAGTTAGCGCACATAAAAGAACCCACGGCAAGGAAAGGGTTGTCCCTGGCTGAACTCTGTAGAAATATTCACTGAAATAGGAAGACAAATACACTTACAGGCAGCAAAAGTACAGAAAAGCAAAGGGTTGTGATCCCGCTGAGGCAACGTGCTCTCCCTGGGCAGAGCAGCCTGAATTTCACTCGCTAAATCCTGTTGTGACAAAAGAATAATGTAATGTAATGCAATACAATACAATACAATACAATACAATACAATACAATGCAATACAGTACAATACAGTACAGTACAATACAATACAGTACAATACAATACAGCACAATACAGTACAATACAGTACAATACAGTACAATACAATACAGCACAGTACAATACAATACAGCACAGTACAGTACAATACAATACAGCACAATACAATACAATACAGTACAATACAGCACAATACAATACAGTACAGTACAATACAGTACAATACAATACAGCACAATACAATACAGTACAGTACAATACAGCACAATACAATACAGTACAGTACAATACAGCACAATACAATACAGTACAGTACAGTACAATACAGCACAATACAATACAGTACAGTACAGTACAATACAGCACAATACAATACAGTACAATACAATACAGTACAATACAGTACAGTACAATACAGCACAATACAATACAGTACAATACAATACAGTTCAATACAGCACAATACAATACAATACAGTTCAATACAGCACAATACAATACAATACAGTTCAATACAGCACAATACAATACAACACAGTTCAATACAGCACAATACAATACAATACAGTACAATACAATACAGCACAATACAGTACAGTACAATACAGTACAATACAGTACAGTACAATACAGTACAGTACAATACAATACAGTACAATACAATACAGCACAATACAATACAGTACAGTACAATACAGTACAATACAATACAGTACAATACAGTACAATACAATCCAGTACAATACAGTACAGTACAATACAATACAATACAGTACAATACAATACAGTACAATACAATACAATACAGTACAATACAATACAATACAGTACAATACAGCACAATACAGTACAATACAATACAGTACAATACAATACAATACAGTACAGTACAGTACAATACAGTACAATACAATACAGTACAATACAGTACAGTACAATACAGTACAATACAGTACAATACAATACAGTACAGTACAATACAGTACAATACAGTACAATACAGTACAATACAATACAATACAGTACAATACAGTACAGTACAATACAATACAATACAGTACAATACAATACAATACAGTACAATACAATACAATACAGTACAATACAGTACAGTACAATACAGTACAATACAATACAGTACAATACAGTACAGTACAGTACAATACAGCACAATACAGTACAGTACAGTACAATACAGTACAGTACAATACAGTACAATACAATACAGTACAGTACAATACAGTACAATACAATACAGTACAATACAATACAGTACAATACAATACAGTACAGTACAATACAGTACAGTACAGTACAATACAGTACAGTACAATACAGTACAGTACAGTACAGTACAGTACAATACAGTACAATACAATACAGTACAGTACAATACAATACAATACAGTACAATGCAATACAGTACAGTACAATGCAATACAGCACAATAGAGTACAATACAATACAGTACAATACAGTACAGTACAATACAGTACAATACAATCCAGTACAATACAGTACAATACAATACAATACAGTACAATACAATCCAGTACAGTACAGTACAATACAATACAGTACAGTACAATACAGTACAATACAGCACAATACAGTACAATACAATACAATACAGTACAATACAGTACAATACAATACAATACAATACAGTACAATACAGTACAATACAGTACAATACAATACAGTACAATACAGTACAATACAATACAATACAGTACAATACAGTACAATACAATACAGTACAATACAGCACAATACAATACAATACAGTACAGTACAATACAGTACAATACAGTACAGTACAATACAGTACAATACAATACAATACAGTACAATACAGTACAATACAATACAATACAGCACAATACAATACAGTACAATACAGTACAATACAGTACAATACAGTACAGTACAATACAGTACAATACAATACAGTACAATACAGTACAGTACAATACAGTACAATACAGCACAATACAGTACAGTACAGTACAATACAATACAATACAATACAGCACAATACAGTACAGTACAATACAGTACAATACAGTACAATACAGTACAGTACAGTACAATACAGTACAATACAGTACAATACAGTACAGTACAATACAATACAGTACAATACAGTACAATACAATACAGTACAATACAATACAATACAATACAGTACAATACAGTACAATACAGTACAATACAATACAGTACAATACAATACAGTACAATGCAATACAGTACAGTACAATACAATACAGCACAATAGAGTAGAATACAATACAGTACAATGCAATACAGTACAATGCAATACAATACAACACAATACAATAGAGCACAATACAGTACAATACAATACAGTACAATACAATACAACACAATACAATAGAGCACAATACAATACAGTACAATACAATACAGTACAATACAATACAGTACAATAGAATACAGTACAATACAGCACAGTACAGTACAATACAATACAGTACAATACAATACAGTACAGTACAATAGAGCACAATACAGTACAGTACAATACAGTACAGTACAATGCAATACAATACACTTTTAGATTTCAATATTTATTACACTAAACACAACCAAACAAAAAAAAGAGAGAGAGAAGAAGAATTGGACATGTCTCTCTGTTGGTTGAAATGCTTTAATTCAAGAAACAAGACAAAGTACAGTGCTCAACGTACAAAGTCTTGAAAGAAAGAAAAAAAGGACAAATTTAACCCTTTCACAGCCAAGTTCGGATTTATGCAGCAGCTAGGTAGAGGACCCATGTCACTGAAGGGTGATCAGATCATGGGTCTGTTATCCATGAACCTACTGCTGTTAATGTTCGGTGGTAGGATAAGTCATTATTTCTATCCATCACTGTACTTTGACACCATATCACTGTGTTTATTGCACAAGGGAATTTTGCACCCTGAATTGTCTGGCGGTGAAAGGGTTAAGTAACAGCAAGTGTGAGCTCATGTCCTATCTTTCTCTCTCTCTCTCTCTCTCTCTGTGTCCAGGGCACAACAGCAGCTTTGCGGAGCTGGGCACAGCGTGTGGACGGACGTCCAGCAAGGTGCTGATCTCCAGAGGTTCCAAAGCGTACATGGTGTCACGAGTCCTGCACAACGCCACACGACACCTGCAGGGCCTGTGGCTGATGTACAGTCTGCAGCGTGAGTACAGTCCTGTGCGCAGCAGTATGGACTGGAAAGTCCGTGTCAGTTCGAGTCCTATATTATACAGACTGGGATATTTTTTACATGCACGCAAGCAAGCACACACACGCACACACATGCACACACACACACACCCACACACACACACACGCACACACACACACACACATACACACGCACCCACACACACACGCACACACACGCATGCATGCATGCACGCGCACGTATACACACACACACACACACACACATAGTGGTTTACACTCAGGTTTAGGCACACACAAATACACACACCCACACTGACACACACATAGTGACACACGCTCAGGTTTAGGCACACACACACACACACACACACACACACACACACACACACACACACACACACACACACACACACATACATACACACACACACACACAGACACACACACACACACACACACACACACACACATACATACACACACACACACACACACACACACACATACACACACACACACACACACACACACACACACACACACACACACACACACACACACACATTTAAAAAGACATCCACAATGGCAGTCTCTATTGACAGGCTTTTGTGAACCTTTTGTGAAATTCACATCTCTGCTGACAGGTTATTGTGAACCTATTGTGAACCTATCATGAAACTGATGTCTCAGTTTACAGGCTACTGTGAACCCTTTGTGAACCTATTGTGAATGTTTGTGAAACTGATGTCCCTGTTGACAGGTTGTTCTGAACATGTTGTGAAACTGATATTTCTGTTCATTGGCTATTTTGAACCTGTTCTGAAAATGACGTTTCTGCTGACAGGCTATTTTAAACCTCATCTTCTTCTTCTTCGGTTGGTTCGTGGGCTGCAGCTCCCATGTTCACTCGTATGTACTTAAGTGGGCTTTAACGTGTATGATTGTTTTTGCCCAGCCATGTAGGCAGCCATACTCCGTTTTTGTGGGTGTACATGCTGGGTATGTTTTTGTTTCCATAAGCCACCAAACGCTGACATGGGATTACAGGATCTTTAACGTGCGTATTTGATCTTTTGCTTGCATATACACATGAAGGGAGTTCAGGCGCAAGCGGGTCTGGACATATGTTGACCTGGGAGATGGGAAAAATCTCCAGACGCCGTTACCGAGATTGGAACCCGGGACATTGAAAGTACAACGCTTTAACCACTCGGCTATTGCGCCCATCAGACCTAATCTGAAACTGACATCTCTGTTGACAGGCAATTGTGAACCTGCTCCGACACGCCTCAAGTCGAACAGCATCACACAGTTTGTTCGGTCGGATCAGGCGCAGGCTTCCCAGTTTCCATTCAACATCAACTCTGTTGACTTTTCTCACAGTGGCTACCCCTTGTATGTAGTGTGTGTGTGTGTGTTGGGGGTTGGGCGAGGGGGGTGGGGGGGGATGTGTGAGAGTGGGGTGTGTGGGTGTGGTGGGGGTGTGGGGATGGTGTGAGTGGGTGTTTGTGTGCATGTGTTCAATTTCATTTAATGTCTATCCACGTTAAGTGATGTTAGACATGAACAAAAAATGAAAAAAAAAAAAAAGGAGGGGGGAGAGAAAAGGGAGGGGAAGGGATGAAAACAGTACTGTGCACAACATTAACAACAAACTGACTAAGAGAATAACTTTCCAATTTTAAAACATATAGGCGTTTATATAAAAAACAAACAAACAAAACAAAACAAACAAACAAAAAATTCAAAGGTTATAACAACAACCCAATTAGACTATTTTGCAAACATTTGGAGGGGAAAAAAATCAGACAGTGATAAGTCCAAGATTTCTTGACACCCCTCCCCCCCTCCCACCCCCTTAAGTTATAACAACAATCCAATTGGACTGTTTGACAGTGATTTGAAAAAGTCGAACAATAAAAGTGAAGAGTCCAAGATTTCTTTCACTGGGAAAGATGCTAGTACAGGTATATGACATTTTAGCATATCGCAAGTAAATATGTGATCACTTGTTATAGAATTAGCACAAATACAGGAAACACTTTTTATATATTTTGTCTTGAAACAGTTCAGTTTCCATCTACAGATCAATGACGCAATCTGCCTTTTATTGTGTTGCTCGTTGTAGCCTACAATTCCATAATTTTTTTTTATTTCTTCTTGTAAGTTGGAACAGCCTATATTCCTTTCTTTTATCTGAAACATTCTTGCAATGAAAATGGAAGTCATAAACATGTTGACCCAGCTGATCCCTTTGCTCCTTTTTTTTTTTAGCTAATAAATCATTATAAAGAATGCCACAATGTGAAAGAATCCAGATGAAAGTTATGCTAGTCCCCCTCAGTGTGTGTGTGTGTGTGTGTGTGTGTGTGTGTGTGTGTGAGTGTTGGGTGTGTGTACGTGTTCATTGTTATTGTTGTATTACATTACGGTTTGTCACAACAGATTCTGTGTGAAATTCAGGCTTCTCTCTCTGTCTCTCTCTCTCTGTCTCTCTCTGTCTCTGTCTCTGTCTCCGTCTGTCTCTCTCTCTCTCTGCAGGGAGAGCACATCACTGCCGTGCAGTGCCACCCTTGTTTTCCTTCATGCCTGCAAGTGCATATTGTCTTCCTATCAGAAAAGCATTTTTCTACAGAATTTGGGACAACCCTTTTGTTGCCATGGGTTCTTTAACATGCACACAGGACCTCTCCTCCAAACAGCTAGTGTCCAGACCACCACTCAAGGTCCAGTGGACAGGGGATGGGGGAGGGGGGGTGGCGGAGGGGGGGGCGGAGTAAATACTGACGAGTGTGGGATTCGAACCTGTACTTGTCACTTCCAAGGCAGACGGGTTACCTCTCAGCCATCATTGTTTCACTGCTGTTGTGTTGTTGTTGTTTTTCCAGCAATGCGTACTGCAGGTGGTTGATAGTGCCGGAGAGTTCCTCCACCTTGATCCAAGCCAGCATTGTGAGCATGGACTTGTGGGGTGGTAACTGCAATGACAATGTCACAGCCTATGACGGTCAGTTCTCTCTGGCGTTCCTTGTGTGTTGCTGGCTCTCTCTCTCTCTCTCTCTCTCTCTCTCTCTCTCTCTCTCTCTCTCGTCTGTTGGTCTCTCTGTTGCTCTTTCTCTCTCTCTGTTTCTCTGTTGTTCTCTCTCTCTGTGTCTCTCTTCTTCTCTCTTTCTGTGTTGCTCCGTGTCTCTGTTGCTCTCTCTCTCTCTCACACTCTCTCTTTCTCTACCTCTTGTATTCTTTCTCTGTCTGTCTGTCTGTCTGTTGCTCTCTCCGTCTCTCTGTTGCTCTCTGTCTGTATCTCTGTTTTCTGTCCCTCTCTCCATCCCTCATTCTTTCTCTCTCTCTCTGTATGTCTCTGTTGCTCTCTCTGTCTCTCTGTTGCTCTCTGTCTGTATCTCTTGTTTTCTGTCCCTCTCTGTCTCTCTCTCTCCCTCCCTCCCTCTCTCTCTCCCTCCCTCATTCTTTCTCTCTCTTTCTTTATGTCTCTGTTGCTCTCTCTCACTTGCTCTCTTTCTCTCCCTCACTCATTATCTCTGTCTCTTTCTGCCTGTCTCTCTGTGGGTCTCTATCTGTTGCTCTCTCTCTCTCTCTCTCTCCCTCCCTCCATCCCTCCTTCATTCTCTCCCCCCCGTCTCACTCCCCCCCCCCTCTCTCTCTCTTTGTTCTCGCTGCACTAAGGGTGGGGTGGTGATTTGAAAAAAAAATCTTTCCCTGATATGATGCTCATGTTAGTCATTTTGTTTCTCCCCAAAAAGGGAGGTTGGTATGTTCAGCAAGTGACAGGTCTGTCACACTGAATAGTGCTCTTCAGGCTGGCTACCTGCTCCCCGTCACTGCTGACAGGAGAGAAACAGTCTCACTCAAGCAAACTGAACAAGTCTACAGCGACGCCACCTGTTCCGATTTCGCCGTATTTCATTACGCTGCTGGTCAGGCATCTGCTTAGCAGATGTGGTGTAGCGTATATGGATTTGACCGAACGCAGTAACGCCTCCTTGAGCTACTGATACTGAAACTGATACTCATTACGCTCGACCGCAGTTTGCTCCGACATTACGCCAACGTCAGAATTGTTCTGACGAGTTCATTACTGACTACATAGCATTGCCACATGCTTTCCTGTTGTAACGTTACCCAGACGCTCTAGACATGGATCACGAGGCCAGGGCTGTCACTTCTAACTTTTGTCTCACGTGATGATGTTCAGCTAATCGTGTGCGTGTTTACATTGAAACAACATTGAGTTGACCAATCGGATTAATCGTCTGCCCGAGCAAGAGAGAACGTGGCTGTATCAAGATGTGTCTTGGTCAAATGGCGTATAGGACCACAGCCACGAACAACTTGACCTTAAGGACTTATTGCCGATAGGTCGTTAAACTCAACTCTGCCCTCAAATGGTATCTGTGCCTGTGGATTACAAGTTGTAGATAAAATGTACATTTGCTAATGTGGCTCAGTCCGAGTGTTCCTACCAAATTCAAAACGTTCCCACCAGATTTCCTGATTGTTCCTACAAACACTTGACAGGGGTTGGCATCTCTGCTTTCCTTTTGTCTTGTTCAGACTGGAGCGATTCTGGGAGTGGCTTCCTGTGGCGGTGGTGTGAAGGGGACCAAGGCACCAGCACCTTCACCTCAAAGAGAGGCGGCCCTCTCTTCCTGCGATTCCTCACAGACAGTGCCTACAGCGACGGAGGCTTCAGAATCAGTTACTCCAGTGTTTACCACGCCAGTGAGTAAAGATGCACGTAAATGTGTCTGCGTGTGTCAGATAAAGATTATGACACAACCCTCGAAATAATCTCTTTGCTATCTCCCTCCCCCTTCTCCCTCCACTCCCTCCCTCCCCCCCCCCTCTCTCTCTCTCACACAGAGAACACGGTTTTGTTTGTGTATGCATGTAGTAAGATTATGCCATTGTATAGATTTATTCATGCAAAATATGTGACCACCCCTTAAACGGGGCCATGGCCTCACTGAATAAACTATCATTATCTCTCTCTCTCACAGATGTTAACACATACACTCACACACAAGTATTCAAATTTAATAAAACATGATAATTTATTGTTATATTAAAAAACTTCAATAAAATACCCCCTCCCGTTCACCCACCCACCCACCAAAATACTCCCAGGACACCCATATTTTAACAGCATGACAGATTGAGAGAGAGAGAATTGAACTGAACTGATCTGAATGAATTTTAATTTCTGATAGTAATGGAGTAAGCAAGACAATGCTTTTTATCCATCCAGCTTTCAAAGGGGAAACAGTGACATCAAAGGGGGGATCATTATATCAATACAGCATGCACACTGTAATCATGGTTACGTGAATGGTAATTTGGCATTTACATCACTATGTAGCCAGAGGAGAATGAGAGGAGAGAGAATTTAAGAGGGAGATAGAGCAAGGGAAACACACACAGAGAGAGAGAGAGAGAGAGAGAGAGAGAGTACAAGATATGAAAATTGATATATGTCAAGACAATGTTCAAGCCATAAATATTTTAACTGGAATAAGCGTGCACATGTTACAAAAACAGTAATGAAAATAACGCCATTTAAACTCTTGTAGTAGCACTGACGAGTTTTATAGTGATGATGAGGGAGGAGGATGGTGATGATGACAATGATGCAATGGAGGTCCATTTAGGTTTGGGACCAAGTGACGAGGCTGTACTCCACGCTTCCTTTCACAATGATGTCCTGGCATTAACCAGGCCCGGGAGATACAGGCACTTGCAGTGTTGGTCAGGAAATTTGAGCAGCACACCCAAACTTGCATCCGTGATGTGGATGATCACTGTGTGGTCCCAGTCTTTCCACTGAAGTCCATGGCACACTTTACTCTGGCTAGCAGCTGACCGCGGGCCGAAAAACCCACCGAGTTTGAGAGAGAGAGAGAGAGAGAGAGAGAGAGAGAGAGAGAGAGACGCAGGATGAAGGATGTAGAATAGTTTAATTGTCAGGTCGTTCACCCATACAATGGAGTGAGCATAGGAAAATACAAAATTACTAGAATTATATGTAAAATCGTTGACATGGAATCGCATTCTGTCATATTTTTAAAGCTTTGAATACAAAAAAAGACCGTTTATAAACAATTCCTTACACCACATTGGCAAACAGCAATGCAAGTTTAAATATGGAGTTTAGCGAAACAAAGAGAAAGAGAGAGGTAGAGAGAGAGAGTGCCATGTTCAGATTATTCTCTGACGCATGTGAAATGACTGAGTTGACTAATTGCATGAACTGTTGTATATGTGTTTATTAGTGCATTGTTGCTATGCATGGATTATTGTCTGTGTGTTGGTCAGTGTGTTCCTGTGTCTGTTCAGATGAGTGTCCGTCGATGGAAGTGATGGTGGCAACGGAGGTTAAGACGATACTGACTTCACCCAATTATCCGAACAACTACCCCAAGTCAGTGTGTGTGTGTGTGTGTGTGTGTGTGTGCTTGTATGTGTATGCATATATGTATGTGCATGTGCATGTGTTGATTATGACAGTGTGTGTGTATGTGTGTGTGTGTGTGTGTGTGTGTGTGTGTGCGTGTGTGTGTGTGTGTGTGTATGCTTGTATGTGTATGCATATATGTATGTGCATGTGTGCATGTGTTGATTATGACAGTGTGTGTATGTGCGTGTGTGTGTGTGTGTGTGTGTGCGTGTGTGTGTGTGTGTGTGTGCGTGTGTGTGTGTGTGTGTGTGCTTGTATGTGTATGCATATATGTATGTGCATGTGTGCATGTGTTGATTATGACAGTGTGTGTATGTGCGTGTGTGTGTGTGTGTGTGTGTGTGTGCGTGTGTGTGTGCGTGTGTGTGTGCACTTGTTATGAAGGGGTGTGTGTGTGTGTGTGTGTGCGTGTGTGTGTGCGTGTGTGTGTGCACTTGTTATGAAGGGGTGTGTGTGTGTGTGTGTGTGTGCACGCGCGCTTGTTACTATGAAGGTGTGTGTGTGTGTGTGATACAGCTGGCCTCTCAAAAGCTCACTGACCATGGGAGGAACATGGCATAATGGTCAAGACGCTTACCTGCCATTTGTAAACTTGACGCTCGCAGTCACACCGTTCTGTCCTTGTCAAACAACACAGTGGACCTGTTCACTTCAGCCTCAAAGGGGAAAGCTCAGCCAGTTTCCTTGTGTTGGGGAAAACAGTGTTGGGCTGCAGCTGTCAGGTTTTGTTACCGTGTGAAAAATTGTGTGTTTAACATGACCCTTCAGGTCCAAGAGAGGAGCGGCCTGCCCAGCATTGAAAGCCTGTGATCCAGTGCCAGCTACGCTGGACAGGACACGTTGTCCGCATGACAGACAGCAGGATCCCGAAGATGCTTTTGTATGACCATCATCATCAGTGTCAACTGAAGTCGCCAATGCCGGTCAACTGTCCAGTTGACTAAAGTCAGCTGTGACAGCGAAAGGATCAAACTAAAGTTTCAGTTTTAGATTCTTAACGAGACATCACTGCGTTTGCACAAATCCATATACGCTACACCACATCTGCTAGGCAGATGCTTAACCAGCAGCATAACCCAACTCACTTATTCAGGCCTTGAGTGCATGCATATGTATTCGTGTACCTATCAGAGTGGATTTCTTCTAAAAAAAAAAAAAAAAAATTGCCAGAGGACAATGCTCTCGTTGGCGTGGGTTCTTTTTCAGTGCGCCACGTGCGTGCTGCACACGGGGCCTCGGTTTATTGTCTCATCCAAATGACTAGACGCTCAGTTCGATTTTTCAGTCAAACTAATTAGGAAGAAGGGCGAGAGTGGGATTCGAACCCAGACCCTCACACTTTGTTGGCAGATAAGAGTCTTAACCATTCTGCCACCTTCCTCCTCTAAAACTGGAACATGAATGCAGAACAGGAAGAAATAAATTTCAAGATTGTCGAAACATATTCTCCTTTAAG
>NC_134908.1:10461120-10645721 GCF_041734735.1 Babylonia areolata
ATGGATTGACTGATGGAAGAAGTGGTGGATTGACTGATGGAAGAAGTGATGGATTGACTGATGGAAGAAGTGATGGATGGACTGATGGAAGAAGTGATGGATTGACTGATGGAAGAAGTGATGGATGGACTGATGGAAGAAGTGATGGATTGACCGAAGGAAGAAGTGATGGATTGACTGATGGAAGAAGTGGTGGATTGACTGAAGGAAGAAGTGATGGATGGACTGAGGAAGAAGTGATGGATGGACTGAGGAAGAAGTGATGGATTGACTGATGGAAGAAGTGATGGATTGACTGAAGGAAGAAGTGATAGACTGACTGATGGAAGAAGTGATGGATTGACTGATGGAAGAAGTGATGGATGGACTGATGGAAGAAGTGGTGGATTCACTGAAGGAAGAAGTGGTCGATTGACTGATGGAAGAAGTGATGGATTGACTGATGGAAGAAGTGATAGATGGACTGATGGAAGAAATGATGGATTGACTGAAGGAAGAAGTGGTGGATTGACTGAAGGAAGAAGTGATGGATTGACTGAAGGAAGAAATGATGGATTGACTGAGGGAAGAAGTGATGGATTGACTGAAGGAAGAAGTGATGGATTGACTGAGGGAAGAAGTGATGGATTGACTGAGGGAAGAAATGATGGATTGACTGAGGGAAGAAGTGATGGATTGACTGATGGAAGAAGTGGTGGATTGACTGATGGAAGAAGTGATGGATGGACTGATGGAAGAAGTGATGGATTGACTGAAGGAAGAAGTGGTGGATTGACTGAAGGAAGAAATGATGGATGCACTGATGGAAGAAGTGATGGATTGACTGATGGAAGAAGTGATGGATTGACTCATGGAAGAAATGATGGATTGACTGATGGAAGAAATGATGGATTGACTGATGGAAGAAATGATGGATTGACTGAAGGAGGAAGTGATGGATTGATTGAGGGAAGAAATGATGGATTGACTGATGGAAGAAGTGATGGATTGACTGAAGGAAGAAGTGATGGATTGACTGATGGAAGAAGTGATGGATTGACTGATGGAAGAAGTGATGGATTGACTGATGGAAGAAGTGATGGATTGACTGATGGAAGAAGTGGTGGATTGACTGATAGAAGAAGTGATGGATGGACTGACAGAAGAAGTGGTGGATTGACTGAGGGAAGAAGTGGTGGATTGACTGATGGAAGAAGTGGTGGATTGACTCACGGAAGAAATGATGTATTGATTGATGGACAGGCACACTGACTGTTTTTGGGCGGTGCTGGCGCCGTTGACCCATGTGGTTACACTGGAGGTGTATGTTCTGGACCTTCCCTGTGACAGCCCTGTCAGCCTGTATGATGGTCAGTTGTGTGTGTGTGTGCCTGTGTGTGTGTTTGTGTGTGTGTGTGTTTGTGTGTCTGTGTGTGTGTGTCTGTGTGTGTGTGTGTGTGTCTGTGTGTGTGTGCGTGTGTCTGTGAGTCTTGTGTGTGTTTGTATGTGTGTATGCGTTTGTGCGCTTGTATGTGCGTATGTGTGTGTGAGAGTCTCTGTTGTGTGTGTGCGTGTGTGTGTGTGTGTGTGTGTGAGCGTGTGTGAGTGTGGGGCGGCGGGTGCGGGGGGGGGGTCAGCGTGTGTATATGTATGTGTGTGTTTGTGTGTGGGTCAGGGTGTGTTTGTGTGTGTCAATGTATGTGTATGTGTGTGTGTGTCAGCATGTGTATGTGTCTGTGTGTGTGTGTGTGTGTCAGCGTGTGTTTGCATATGTGTGAGTCTCCGTATGTATGTTTGTGTGAGTGTGTGTGTGCACGTGCGGTGCTTATGTGCACGTGTGTAAGTGAGCGTGTGTCGATGTGACTGCGATTAAAAACCTGTATTGACTCTCTCTTCTCAGACTTCAGACTTCATATGTCGCCATAACGTAAGGAAATCCTCCTTGTGCATGCACATGAAAACACAAAGTACATGCACAAAGACATACCTGCACGTGCCTTCCCCCTCCCCCCCCCCCCCCCCCCATCCCCTCCATCACCGCTCCCTTTGTGCGAACGTATGAACCCACTCACCCAGCCCCCACACCCATACACCCACACGTTCTTTTGCACAATGACATCACACGAGGTTGCTGCTTGAATAATACACTGACCACTTTAAATTTAAATTTAATTTCTGACAGAAGTCTTCAGTTTCGTTTTCACTATTTCAAGGAGGCATCACTGCGTTCGGACAAATCCATATACGCTACACCACATCTGTGAGGCAGATGACTGACAGCAGCATGACCCAGCGCTCTTAGTCAGGCCTTGAGTGCACGCTTTTACATTTGTGTACCTATCAGAGTGGATTTATTCTGCAGAATTTTGCCAGAGGACAACAACCTCGTTGCCATGGGTTCTTTTTCGGTGCGCCAAGTGCGTGCTGCACCTGGGACCTTGGTTTTTCGTCTCATTTGAGTGACTAGACGCTCAGTTTTATTTTCCTGTCAGACTTGGGAGAAAGGGGGAGAGTAGGGTTTGAACCCAGACCCTCACGGACTCTCTGTATTGGTGGCTGAGCGTCATAATCATTCTGCCACCTTCCACAGAAAGCTGAGCGTCATAATCATTCTGCCACCTTCCACAGAAAGCTGGCTGAGCGTCATAATCATTCTGCCACCTTCCACAGAAAACTGGCTGAGCGTCATAATCATTCTGCCACCTTCCAAAGAAAGCACACCAAAGAAATAAGTGAACAAAACCTCAAATGTATGCCAAACAATAAATACGCACACACATTCACACATTTACGGAGACACAGAGAGAAAGACAGAAACAGAAACAGAGAGACAGAGAGAGAGAGAGACAGAAAGCAAGAGATAAAGAGACAGAGAGAGAGAGACAGAGAGAGACATAGAAACAGAGAGACACAGAGAGAGACATAGACAGAAACAGAGACACAGAGAGACAGAGACAGAAACAGAGAGAGACATAGACAGAAACAGAGAAACAGAGAGAGACAGAAACAGAGATACACAGAGAGAGACAGAAAGCAAGAGATAAAGAGACAGATAGAGAGACAGAAAGAGACACACAGAGAGACAGTAACAGAGAGACACGGAGAGATACAGAAAGCGCGAGACAGAGACAGATATATAGAGAGAGACAGAAAGAAAGAGATACAATAAGCTGAAGAGGAGGAAGAAGACGCCAGTCACACTGCCGATGTTCCAGGACTCGAGGGCAGCAAAAAGGGGAGCAAAGAATCATGAAAGTGTATTGCCCATTGTCATACAAGGAAATAAGCAATATACTAGAAAGAGACTTTTATAGGTGCTTGAATTAAAGTCTAAAACCTCGTCAGTTGACTCTCTCAGACTTTGGTCCGATTCGCAGACCAATTCTGAGTTTAACTCTCTGACTATTATCAAATTCATCACGGACCAAGTATTCTTCTAATGTCAAGTGCATATTCTTTAGTAACCTGACAATTAAGCATGTAATTTTTGACTGTAGCTTGATGAAGCCTTATGTACACGAAAGTATGTCTTCACAAGTGACTGAGAACGTTGATGTTTTTGACTTTCTGCATTCGTTATCAGTTGTTTCACTTGTCCGTTTAACGACTTCTCTTTTACGAAGTCCTTTAAGTAATTTCCTGTAATTGTATTTAGATTTTTTTTTCTCCAAATTTCACCCTCATTTGTCCAGTTTCCCCCAACTCTCCATTCATTCACATCTCCTACCCCTTCTAACCGATAATACTCAGATGTATTCATAAATACTTTAACAAAATGTCTCCAGTCGGTGTGACGGGACATTAAAACAAAATTCCTCCTCCCTTCCAGGGCTCTCAGAGCACTCCAGAAAGCTGGCATCTCTGTGCTATGGCAGATACAAGAAACGCTACGTCAGTAGTCAGAAATACATGTACATCCGCTTCCGCTCCACCAGGAACCGGTTTTCTTCATCCGGCTTCAAGTTCCGGCTTCGTAGTTGGAAGAGTGAGTGACTTTTGTGGTGGTGTTTTGTTTTGTTTCATTTCATGTTGAGTTATTATCTTTGTGGTTTGTGTGTGTGTGTGTGTGTGTGTGTGTGTGTGTGTGTGTGTGTGTGTGTGTGTGTGTGTGTGTGTGTGTGTGTGTGTGCGCGCTTTTGTGTTCTTGTGTGTGTGTGTGTGTGTGTGTGTGTGTTCTTTTATGTGCTTGTGGGTGAGTGAGTTGAGTGAGTGAGTGTGTGTGTGTGTGTGTGTGTGTGTGTGTGCTTGTGGATGAGTGTGTGTGTGTGTGTTCTTGTGTGTGGTTCTGGGTGAGTGAGTGAGTGAGTGTTTATGTGTGTGTGTGTGTGTGTTCTTGTGTGTGCTTGTGGGTGAGTGAGTATATATGTGTGTGTATGTGTGTGTTTGTGGGTGAGTGAGTGAGAGAGAGAGAGAGAGAGAGAGTGTGTGTGTTCTTGTGTGTGTGTGTGTAAATGTGTTGTTTTTTTTCGTTGTAATCGCATTGTGGGTGGTTTGTTCATGTGCTTGCCTGTGTGTTTGTGTGCGTGTGTGTGTGCATGTGTGTGTGTGCACGTGTGTGTGTGTGTGTGTGCGCGCGCGCATGCATGTGTGTGTGTGCGCATGTGTTTGTATTATTGATTAAAGGACATAAAAGGATAAAAAGTCAAGTGGTTAAAGCATTGGGATTCCAATCTGAGTGTCGTGGGTTCGAATCCTGGTAACCTGTTGGGTAAAGGATGGAGATTTTTCCAATTTGCCAGGTCAACATATGTGCAGACCTGCTTGTGCCTGAACCCCCTTCGTGTGTATATGCACTCGGAAGATCAGATATGCAAGGTAAAGATTCTGCAATCCATTTCAGCATTCGGTGAGTTATGGAAACGGATATACCCAGCATGCACCCCCCCCTCCCCCCGAAAATGGTTGCCTACATTGTTTGGTAAATAAACAAAACGGTCATATAGGTAAAATGTTACATGTCTGTATGAGTGTGTATATGTACGTGACAGAAACCTGACTGAATGACACAGGAAACGAGTGATAAGCGCCCAGTGTCAGCTTTCAGTCGTCTGTACCAAGGTAGGCAGCCTGTTGTAAAAATGACTCCTTGTTTGTAAAGCGCTTAAAGCTTGGTCTCTGATGGAGGACAGGCACAATATTCTTCTTCTTCTTCGTTTGTGGGCTGCAATTCCCATGTTCACTCGCATTTACACGAGTGGGCTTTTACACGTATGACCGTTTTTACCCCGCCATGTAGGCAGCCATATTCTGTTTTCGGAGGTTTGCATGCTGGGTCTGTTCTTGTTTCCATAACCCACCGAACGCTGACATGTATTACGGGATCTTTAACGTGCGTATTTGGTCTTCTGCTTGCGCATACACACGAAGGGGGTTCAGGCACTGACAGGTCTGCACGTACGTTGACCTGGGAGATCGGAAAAATCTCCACCCTTTACCCACCAGCCACTATTACCGAGATTCGAACCCGGGACCGTCAGATTGAAAGTCCAGCGCTTTAACCACTCGGCTATTGCACCCATCCGGCACAATGTAAGTATCCATATCATCGTCATAATCATCATGACGTGCTGACTGTTGGTGGAACGGTGACAGGCGACAACGCGTGTTCGGGAGGTGGGGGAGGGGGTGGATATCACGTGGCCAGCACCATAAAGAGATACATCTCTTCTCCTGGCTATCCGGGCAGCTATCCCCCGTACGTACCTTCTGTTTTCTTCTTTCTTTCTGTTTATTCTTATTATTGATACTTATGTATAATTATATATTAGTCATTCGGATGAGACGATAAACCGAGGTCCCGTGTGCAGCATGCACTTAGCGCACGTTAAAGAACCCACGGCAACAAAAGGGTTGTTCCTGGCAAAATTCTGTAGAAAAATCCTTTTCAACAGGAAAAACAGGAAAAACAAATAAAACTGCACGCAGGAAAAAATACAAAAAAATGGGTGGCGCTGTAGTGTAGCGACGTGCTCTCCCTGGGGAGAGCAGCCCGAATTTCACACAGAGAAATCTGTTGTGATAAAAAAGGAATACAAATACAAATACAAAATATTAATACGTAGAAACTTAAACTGGCTTGGATATACGGTGTGCATGGACAATACATAGAAAGATAGATAAACAGATAGATATACAGATATATATATATATATATATGAATGGATAGATATAGATATGTAGACATATATATATATATATAGAGAGAGAGAGAGAGAGATACCTGATATAGATATATAGGTATATAATGTGACACACACAGTGTTACACACAGAATCAGGGTGATTACATAGACTCAGTTTAATTGTTAACACATGTAAGCTAAAAAGACGAAATAAAAGTCAATGACGGGACTATGACCTAGGTTTACGTGCAGGGATATGACTGTGCCTGTGCCTGGCTTATTTTCCTCCTGTATTTGTATTTGTATTTCTTTTTATCACAACAGATTTCTATGTGTGAAATTCGGGCTGCTCTCCCCAGGGAGAGCGCGTTGCTTCTCTACAGCGCCACCTATTTAAATTTTTTTACCTGCGTGTAGTTTTATTTGTTTTTCCTATCAAAGTGGATTTTTCTACAGAATTTGCCAGGGACATCCCTTTTGTTGCCGTGGGTTCTTTTACGTGCGCTAAGTGCATGCTGCACACGGGACCTCGGTTTATCTTCTGAATGACTAGCGTCCAGACCACCACTCATGGTGGTTGTTTTTTTCAGGTTTTATAAGATCAAGATTTACAATGTTCAGAAATCAAATGGCCATGTGTGGTCATCTGGGCTAGAGGCAACAATGACAAATAAATAAATAAATAAATAAAAATGAATAAATCATCATCACCTGTCCCTTGGTTTCTGTTAATGGGCACCTGTGAAGACAACCGCCACCACTCTCTTCCACCTGTCTCGGTCCTTCACCGTTCTCCACGATTCCGCCAGGTTCACACCTGTCTGTTCTTAGAAAATCATTGTGCTCCCACCTCCTCCTTTGTCCTACTCGTCTGTGGCTTCCTCTGACTTGCAATACATAGATGAGAAAAAAAAGATCCAGTGATGACGAACACGACAGCATTGTAAGGACGTGTTTCTCTGACCATTCCAGGAACACAGCGTGCAAGTGGCGTATCGAGTCTGCCGTCAAAAACATGACTGTGCGTATCGACTTTGAGGACACGTATGGGGCAGCAGATTCCTACAGTTGTCAGCGAAATACTGTGAACGTATATGATGGTAAGTAGTGGAGAGGGTGAGGGTGGCAGAATGGTTAAGACGCTTCTCTTACAGTCGTTTGTGAGGGTCTGGGTTCAAATGATCGACTCGCTCTTTCTCCCAAGTTTGACTGGAAAATGAAACTGAGTCTGGTCATTCAGGCTTTGGTTCCACGTGCAGCACGCGCTTGGCGCACTGAAAAAGAACGCATGGCAACAAGAGTGTTGTCCTCTGGCAAAATTCTGCAGAAGAAACCCGCTCTGACAGGTCAACATATACATATGCATGCACTCAACGTAACTAGCGAGTTGGGTTATGCTGTTGGTCAGGCATCTGCCTAGCAGATGTGGTGTAGCGGATATGGATTTGTCCAAACACACTGATGCCTTCTTGAGAAACTGAAACTTGGCTTGTTGGGTTGTTGCAAGGCATATTATCAGCAAAAGACGTGCATCTTGTAGATGAGATGATAAACCGAGGTTCTGTATGCATTATGCACTTCGCGCATGGAAAAGAACCCACAGCAACAAAAGGGATCTCCATGGCAAATTTCTAGGGGAAAATGCCTTTTCAGAGTATAACAAATGTATTTGCAAGCAGTGAGGAAGAGGACATAGTGGGCAGTATTCTGATCTCTTACAACAGAGAAGGGATTTGTTGTGACTCGGCCTCATTCATTTTTGAATGAGATGGTGTGTGTGTGTGTGTGTGTGAGTGTGAGGGTGTGTGTTTTTGAGAGTGTAATTGTGAGTGTGTGTATGACTATGAGTGTGGGTGTGTGTGTGGGTGTGAGAGAGCGTATGTTTGTGAGTGTGATTGTGTGTGTGTGTGAGAGAGAGAGAGGGAGAGGGAGGGAGTGTGTGCATATGTGTTTGTGAGTGTGAAGGAGCGTGTGTGTATGTGAGAGAGTGTTTTGCGCATGAGTGAGCACGCGCGCGTGTGTATGTGTGTAAATGAGTGTGAGTAAGAGTGTGTTTGTGTGTGAGTGTGTATCAGTTTGAGTATGTATGTGAGAGTGTATGTGTATGAGTGAGTGTGGGAAATTTGAGAGAGCGTATGATTGTGTGTATGTGAGAGAGAGCGTGTGCATTTGAGTGTGTGTGTGTTTGTGAGTGCGAGTGTTTGTGTGTGTGTGTGCGTAAATGAGTGTAAGAGTGAGTTTGTGTATGAGTGTGTATGAGTTTGAGTGTGTGTGTTTGTGAGAGAGTGTGTGTGTGTATGAGTGAGTGTGTGTTTATGAGTGAATATGAGAGTTTTAGGAGCGTATGATTGTGTGTATGTGAAAGAGGGTGTGTGCATATGGGTGAGTTTGTGTTTGTGTGTTCGTTCTTTAGTCTAACGTCTTTTCACTGTAAGTGATATTAGACGAAGGTAGGAAAAAAGATCGAGTGGGAGGAGGGGGAGGGGGAGAGAAATTACTGTGTACGCATGCGAGTGTGTGCGTGCGCGCGCGCGCGCGTGTGTGTGTTACATATAGAAAAAGATTGATTTAAGTTTTTTTTGCGGTTTTTTTGCGGTTTTTTATTGTTTCTAAAGCATAACAATATAACATATTTCTAATGAAAAACCAACAACTAGAACAGCGAACCAACTGGACTATTTAACAAGGAGTTGAAAAAATCATACATTAGCAATGGACTGCTGAAGATTGTCAACACTGAAGATGATTTCAGTTTGTGTTTCAGATGTTTGTGTGTGTGAGTGTCTGTGTGTGAGCATACATGAGTGTCAGTAAGAGTAAGTGTGTGTGTGTGAATGAAGCAAACTAACCAAACCCAAACAGGTTACGGGTCGGGATCCAAGCTGCTGGCTGAACATGTCAGCGGTCAGTCGGAAACCTACTGGAGCTCGGAGCTCTATCTGTTTCTGAGCTTTGAGTCGAACTCAGCGGCACACTGCAAAGGCTTCCGTTTGTCGTACCAGGCTGTCAGTTACAGGCCCTCTGGTACTCCAGCTCCAGGTAATTTCTTTTCTTTTTGGGGAGGTGGGGGCGAGGGGGGGTATTGCTTTGATGGCATGTTAGTAATACAGGTGTGTGTGTGTGTGTGTGTGTGTGTGTGTGTGTGTGTGTGTTATGTAAACAGGAAATTATGTAAACAGGGAATATAGACTTGAGTATATGTTTTGGAGGTGAGTCTGAATCTGTCTTTACTCTGGTGATTGTGTGTGTGTGTGTGTGTGTGTGTGTGTGTGTGTGTGTGTGCGTGTGTGTGTGTGTGTTCTCAATTATGTCATAGTTTACACACTTTCCTCACTTATTCAGCTTAAGTATATTTGTTGTTATTTTTCCTCACATGTCAAACAAAGAGTTTCTATACATGTATTCACTGACAGACAAAGAGTGTCAGCAACATGATCACAATCATGGTGGCTTTTTGCTGTTGTTGTTGTTGCCAAGTCAGACAGTGAAGTTCAGTACCTGTGTATACAGAAATAAAGACACTGCTAGCACAGTTGAACAGTCAATTTCTGTACCTGTGTTAAGTACATACATACATAACAGACATTGCCAGCACAGTTGAACAGTGAATTTCTGTACCTGTGTTAAGTACATACATACATCACAGACACTGCTAGCACAGTTGAACAGTGAATTTCTGTACCTGTGTTAAGTACATACATACATAACAGACATTGCCAGCACAGTTGAACAGTGAATTTCTGTACCTGTGTTAAGTACATACATACATCACAGACACTGCTAGCACAGTTGAACAGTGAATTTCTGTACCTGTGTTAAGTACATACATACATAACAGACACTGCTAGCACAGTTGAACAGTCAATTTCTGTACCTGTGTTAAGTACATACATACATAACAGACATTGCCAGCACAGTTGAACAGTGAATTTCTGAACCCATGTGTACAGTCAAAAAAGACATAATCAGCACAAACAGTGAAAATGACATTGTTAACACATGTCAAATAGTGAATTTCTGACATTGTTAACACATGTCAAATAGCGAATTTCTGACATTGTTAACACATGTCAAATAGTGAATTTCTGCACCTGTTTATATGACAAAAAGACATTGTTAACACATGTCAAATAGTGAATTTCTGACATTGTTAACACATGTCAAATAGTGAATTTCTGTACCTGTTTATATGACAAGAAGACATTGTTAACACATGTCAAATAGTGAATTTCAGTACCTGTGTAAATGACAAAAAAGACATTGTTAATACTTGTCAAATAATGAATTTGTGACATTGTTAACACATGTCAAATATTGAATTTATGTACCTGCCCTGTGTAAATGACAAAAAGACATTGTTAACACATATCAAACTGTGAATTTCTGACACCGTTAACACATATAAAATAGTGAATTTCTGTACCTGTTTATATGACAAAAAGACATTGTTAACACATGTCAAATAGTGAATTTCAGTACCTGTGTAAATGAAAAAAAAGACATTGTTAACACTTGTCAAATAGTGAATTTGTGACATTGTTAACACATGTCAAATATTGAATTTATGTACCTGCCCTGTGTATATGACAAAAAGACATTGTTAACACATGTCAAACAGTGAATTTCAGTACCTGTGTAAATGACAAAAAGACATTGTTAACACATGTCAAATAGTGAATTTCAGTACCTGTGTAAATGAAAAAAAAGACATTGTTAACACTTGTCAAATAGTGAATTTGTGACATTGTTAACACATGTCAAATATTGAATTTATGTACCTGCCCTGTGTATATGACAAAAAGACATTGTTAACACATGTCAAACAGTGAATTTCAGTACCTGTGTAAATGACAAAAAGACATTGTTAACACATGTCAAACAGTGAATTTCAGTACCTGTGTAAATGACAAAAAGACATTGTTAACACATGTTAAACAGTGAATTTCAGTACCTGTGTAAATGACAAAAAGACATTGTTAACACATGTCAAACAGTGAATTTCAGTACCTGTGTAAATGACAAAAAGACATTGTTAACACATGTCAAACAGTGAATTTCAGTACCTGTGTAAATGACAAAAAAGACATTGTTAACACATGTCAAACAGTGAATTTCTGTACCTGTGTAAATGACAAAAAAGACATTAACACATGTCAAACAGTGAATTTCAGTACCTGTGTAAAAGACAAAAAAGACATTGTTAACACATGTCAAACAGTGAATTTCAGTACCTGTGTAAATGACAAAAAAGACATTGTTAACACATGTCAAACAGTGAATTTCTGTCCCTTTGTCTACACAGAAAACAAAGACAGTGTCAGTGGTACCACAACCATGGTGATCTCCATCGTTGGTGGCATGGTGTTCACAGTTGTCGTGCTCAGTGTCTGCTGCGTATATTGGCGGAAACGTCGGTCTGCCCAAAACACTTCCGCCTCCCAGTCGCATCGCACCCCCTCCACGCACCACCGCCAGGAGCGAGAGGGCAGCACCGTGTACATGATGAACCCCGTCATCGTCAACCAGATGGCGCCACCTGCTTACCCCGGCATGTCCAACGGGAGTCACCCGAACGACGACCTCCCCCCGGCGTACCCGGCCGTGTCGGACCCTCCACTTCACTGGGACGGGCCCCCATCGTATGCGGAAAGCATGCTGGAGACCAACCCTCCTTCGGGGACGTCGGTTGACGAAAGCAGGGGGCATAACCAGTCTGGAGTCCAGGCAGCACAGAATGCATCGGACAGACTTGCCTCAGGACCGGATCATCGAACAC
Source organism: Babylonia areolata (assembly GCF_041734735.1). Taxonomy (NCBI): domain Eukaryota; kingdom Metazoa; phylum Mollusca; class Gastropoda; order Neogastropoda; family Buccinidae; genus Babylonia; species Babylonia areolata. The sequence continues at coordinate 10,472,997 of NC_134908.1, forward strand.
GGAACTCCGCACCGCCCAGAGACGCCCTGGAATATTCGCTGTCTGCATCCCATCAGGGGGAAGAATCCCCCCAGCACCGACCACCACGGGGCTTGACATTGCACAGGCAGCAGTCACCACCCCCGTATCAGACACCGTCACCACCAACATCAAAGGAACAAGAAGAACCGTCACATGATTCACCGCCACCACCACGCAGACAACACCGACGATCTGACAACTCCTCCCCCTCCCCCAGACAGCCAGCGCCAGAACGTCTGCCCATGGGTGCCCTCCCCTCCACCCAGCGAGTGTCCCCCCACCAGCCTCCCCCTGGTGGTCAGCGAGACGATGAAGGTTCAGCAGGTGACACGCCATCTGTACCGCTCATGTGGATCGGTCCGCAGGGTCACATGTCGACTGAAGTGTGAAGAAGTTGACACCACTGTGATTGAAACACACATCCACTGAAATCATGGGAGAGTGTGATGATTGAAACAGATCCACTGAAATCATGGGAGAGTGTGATGATTGAAACAGATCCACTGAAATCATGGGAGAGTGTGATGATTGAAACAGATCCACTGAAATCATGGGAGAGTGTGATGATTGAAACAGATCCACTGAAATCATGGGAGAGTAGGATTATTGAAATAGATCCACTGAAATCATGGGAGAGTGTGATGATTGAAATAGATCCACTGAAGTCAGTGGGGCAAGGACCTGGGGAGAGTGTGATGAGGAAATTTGCTGCCAGTGCCTCAGTGATTATGAAACAACCACTGCACAATGTCTGCTGAAAACTGCATGAAAAACCCAAGTTCTGTCATGTTCTTTTCCTGTGTGCCATGTTATTGTGACCTTGACCTTTGACCTTTGACCTTGACTCCTTACACAGGTTTTGCTCTGACCATGATCAATCATTGTGCCAAATTTGATTATGAACGTTATTTGTGAAGATTATTTGCAAAACAATAATATTTCTTGCACATGGAAAGTTTTTCTATCAGTGATGTCATATGCTATTTCGTGACCTTGACCTTTAATTGCAGATTTTGAATTTCTTTGAGGATACCGCTGTTCTCATGACCAGTCACAATACCAAGTCTGACTGAGATTGGAGTTCGATACAAAGACGGAGACGAAGAAATTGCAATCCCAACAGGAAAATACTCCACCAACGTCCGAGCTGAGCGAGAAGCCCTCTGTGAGGCAGCCACAACAGTCTCGCAGAACTCCACAAGAACAACAGGGCAGGTGGTGGTGTTCTCAGACGCTCTCTCTGTGCTCCAAGCCCTCAAGAACTCCCGCTGCAAAGAACAGAACCATCTCACTTCAGCCCTTGTTCCCTGAGTGCCAGAGTGGAGAAAGTGGTGATACAATGGGTACCAGCACACTGTGGCATCAGAGGCAACGAAAAAGCGGACATCCTGGCAAAAGACGGTGCACAGAAGGAGCAGGCCAACAAACTGGTGTCATATGATGAAATCAAGACAATCATCAAGGCACACAGCAAGGAATAAAGTGGCGCCTCCAGCACCCCAAATATAACCCAGAAGACAGATACCATTTGCTGGAACGACAGGAACAGGTCAAGATCTTCCGCCTGAGGACTGGACACAACCGCCTGCTCCACCACATGCACACAAAATTTGGCATTGGACAGAGTGGAGAGAGCCCTTGTGGTGAGGGACCAGTGACAACCGACCACATCCTTCAAGACTGTAGGACGCATGCAGCATCCAGGAGGAAGTACTGGCCAACATCAACAGCAGTGAAAACCAAGCTGTACGGCACCCTGGAGGAGCTGCGACGGACGGCAGCCTTCATCGAGGGCACCGGGCTGCTCATCTAACGGGAGGCGAACGAGGAAGAAGAAGAGATTGGAGATGAGATAACGTCTCCATCAAACTTTCTATTTTGTCTTCTTCTTCTGCATTCCCCGTGATCTCTATTTTGTCAATGACCTTCACCTTTGACCTCTCACCATGCCTATTTGTCTTCATAAAGCAGAAGAATTCAGCCGTCTTATTCATACCAACTTTCCGACAAAGTTTGGTTCCTATGCCTCTTGTGATATGTGAAATAATGTCAGTTTAAAGTTAACCATGGACACACACACACACACACACACACACACACACACACACACACACACACACTGCACATGCACACACACACACACACACACACACACTGCACATACACACACACACACACACACACACACACACACACACACACACACACACCGCATCATTACATAAGCTCATTTTGTTTGCACGCTTGAGTCAGAAACTGCCTCATGTCATCTTTCGTTCAGGAATTCACAGACTGACACAGTTGATCCTGTTCTTCCTGGTGCTTGGTGCCTTTTCCTCTGGACTTGCTTTTGACTCGGAACCAGAATTGTGCCCCTTGTTTTTTTGTCACAATGTTTACAGTATGTTATAACGTCTTATATCAAATATTTCTCATTGGAATGGTGATTAAAAAAAAAAATGAATGACACACAAAATAAGCACTTCTGTGTACTCGGCTTGTATCCATGAATGTGTTTTGTATATGTGTGTATGTACATATATACTTAGCTGGATGTATTTTAGTGTGTGTGTGACATTGATGTGATGCATGATGTAGAATGTTATGTGCTTTGGATCTGGAGCAGTCTTCTGGATAGAGTGCTTTGTAGGTATCCATTCTTCATCTTCTTATTATCATCATCATTATCACTGTTGTTGATGTTATTGTTGTTATTGTTTTTATTATCATTATTATCATCATCATCATCATTGTCATTGTCGTTGTTATTATTGTTTTTATATCATTATTATCATAATCTTTATATTATTATTAGTAGTAGTAGTAGTAGTATCAAATTAAAACACTTCCTTCTCACTCCGAAAGTAAAATAAAGTTCACACACTGCAGCACCACAAGGAAAAGTTCAAACATCATAAAAACAAAGTACAATCCACTGTGCTTGGGATCTGACAGAGCCACTATCAGCATGGTGAATACATCATCAAACCAAAAGGGTCACTGTCAGCATGGTGAATACATCATCAAACCAAACGGGTCACTGTCAGCATGGTGAATACATCATCAAACCAAAAGGGTCACTGTCAGCATGATGAATACATCATCAAACCAAAAGGGTCACTGTCAGCATGGTGAATACATCATCAAACCAAAAGGGTCACTGTCAGCATGTTGAATACATCATCAAACCAAAAGGGTCACTGTCAGCATGTTGAATACATCATCAAACCAAAAGGGTCACTTTCAGCATGTTGAATACATCAAACCAAAAGATCTGCAGGGTCTGAGAGCAAAATCCATGGACACGCCAATTCCTAGAGTATTAGCCAGTGTGCAAAATCCATGGACACGCCAATTCCTAGAGTATTAGCCAGTGTGCAAAATCCATGGACACGGCAATTCCGAGAGTATTAGCCAGTGTGCAAAATCCATGGACACGCCAATTCCTAGAGTATTAGCCAGTGTGCAAAATCCATGGACACACCAATTCCTGAAGTATTAGCCAGTGTGCAAAATCCATGGACACACCAATTCCTAAAGTATTAGCGATTTAAAACACTGCCAGTGTGCCCAGTTGGAGTTATCCTCTGTTTAACCCTTTCAGTTCCGAAGCCTATTTTGTGTTCAGTGATGACGATTTGCCAAGGGATGTTTTCATTACGGAGGGTAATAATTTTCAAACAGTTCTATCATGCAAAATACAAAAAGAACGTGATATAACCCATGAAAGAAAAATGAACACACTATCCAACTGTAACATTCACATGAATATAATGATTTTGCAATGGGAAATTTCCGTCCTTGGGCACTCAGTGGGTTAAACAAGGTTTTTGGGCAGATTTCTTAACCCCTTGACTGTGAACCTTGGTGAAATGAAGTCAGTGTAGCATGAATTTGAAGTGCAACAACTTACTTCTTTTGTGATTAAAGAATAAAGAGGCCAGGAGTGTAAAGAATGAATAAACATTAAAGAGTGGTAACTCTCTCCATCTACAAGGGACACAATTTTGAGTCAGTGCTGCTTATGCTACCAGTTCAGTCAGAACACAGGTATGCAAAAGGTACATTGGAACAAACCCTAACACTTCCTCAAAAAACAGGAGCTCCAGGCTTGTCCTTATACTGATATATATTTAACTTCTTTTGTACTGTTATGTGTGTTTTAATGAATTCATGGCATATTTTGCCATGAATAAGCCCATATCTTCTTTATCATCCATAAATATTGATAGATTGGCACATTATTTTACAAAGTTCAAGCCCTGTGTGTGTGTAGAATTTTGTTTTGTTTGAAAGTTGCATGATACCATCCATGAGTGTAATGAAGTGACACATTATTATATAAAGCTTAAGCCCTGTATGCAATATATTTCATTATGCATAAGTTCCCAGTCTGTAAAATGAAGGTGGGTGATGGTGACAGCACCACTCATTTTCAGAAGTGCTTTCTTGCACATGCACATTTTTTTTTAACAATGAAAATCCAACAGCTATCGTTTATAACCCACAGAATAACTGTAAATATTTTGCTGAAACAATTTGCAAATGCATTTTTCAAGCTGTCCACAGTTCATGCGTGTCTGAAACAGCCGTTTGTTTTTCCAGTGAGAGGACAGCGCAAGGCCAAATGCAGTCTGCATTATTTGAATCATCTCTTGATTATTTCAACATTAACGTACATGCTTTCATGAAGCGGACTAGCTTTTTATTAACACTGCATAATAAAGGGAGAGAGAGATAGAATAGAACTCTGCCAAGGAAGGCTACTTAGGGTGAAATATTGAAATGTAAACTACTGCTGCTTGTTTGTAGTTTTCCTTTTTGTCTCGCAGCATATAGTGTTTCCTGTTATATCCTGCTGTGTCTGTTCATACTTTTTTGGTGCTGAATTTACCACCAGTTTTTCTGTGTAAAAATTGTGGACTGTTTTTTATTGGCTGATCTTTTATTGTGTTTTTCATGCAGTCTGTGTAAACTGGTGACACAATACATATAAAAAAAAAATTATATCCTCAGGAGAAAGAATCCAAAGACATATCTATCTCTCTATCTGTCTATCTATATTCTCTCTCTCTCTCTCTCTCTCTCTCTCTCTATATATATATATATATATGGTTCTATTGTTGTCTTGTACTGACCATGATGTTGTGCGAAATTTGTCTCTGTTTTTCTACAAAGCATTTAGATACAGGGACATTCTCACTTCTTTTTTTTTTTTTTTTTTTTTTTTTTTTTTTTTTTTTTAGGAGAAATCAGGGGATGTGTTCAAGTTCTGCAAATGTGCAGGGCTGTCTCAGCATCCATGGAAGATTTTCGTGTTTTTTTGTTGTTGTTTTTTTTTTTTTTTCTTCTTTTTCTTCTTTTTTCTTTCTCTTTTTTTTTTTTCTTTTTTTTCGTTTTTTTTTTCCTTCTTTTTCTTCCGTCATCATTTTTCTCCTTTCTTTCTGTTATCTTTTTTTTCCTCTCTCCGGACATTCTCACTTCTTAATGTTCCTGATTAACCTGATATATCCATAGCTGCATTGTTTTGATCTGTATGTCTTAAATGATATGATTATTGTCTGTTCACTTTCCCCTTCATGAGGGGCCTAGGCCTAAAATGAATAAACCATCTGAATCTGAATCTCTCTCTCTCTCTCTCTCTCTCTCTCTATATATATATATATATATATATATATATGTGTGTGTGTGTGTGTGTGTGTATTTTAAGTTTAACATGTAGTGTTAATGTAAAAATGGAAATATACACCTTGTGACAGGCTTTTCAGTTAATTTGTCATCACTGTCTATTGTTTGAACATAGAGTGCTTTATACCATTCCGTCACTAAAGGAATAGGGAAATTTCAGAGGTATATTTTTTACAGATTTTTTTGTTAGATAGTTGAGCTACAATATTTTAAGTTCTGCTTTAAAATATTCAATTTATCTGTAACACTTTGAATGCCACTAAGATTTGAAATCATTATTCCTTTAAGATAATATGTTCTAGTCTGATCACTGCTTATTTCGGCATTTAAAATTTGTTCATCCTTTTTTTCTTCTTCTTTACAACTTGTTAATGGATTGTGACTTTTATTTCCTTTTTTTCCTTCTTTTTAAAAAAAAGAAGAGATAAATCACATCAATAGCTGTGATAATTCTATTGGCAGTAAATGATTTATTACCACATCTTTCATATATATATATATATATATATATATATAATTGCATTAAGATCTTTCTTCTTTGCTCAATAGATATAGACTGAGTAATGAACTGTTGATTAAATTCACGCATTCCTTACTGGCTTATCTCAGTTTTCTGCACCCCTTAATTTATTTTATTTATAGGTACCTTCAACGTCCCCTTGCATCTTTTTATTCACGATGTATGCAGGTGCTATTTTTAGTCTTTGTTGAAGCTTTGGTTGATGGTGCTGTTGTTGTTGTTGTAGCTATATTGTTCTTTGTTCTTGTTTGAATGCAGATCAGAATCTTATGATTTACCACCATGTTATATATATATATATGTGTGTGTGTGTGTGTGTGTGTGTGTGTGTGTGTGTGTGTGTGATACCAATTCCCCAAGCCTCCCCCCCCCCTCTCTTCCTCTTCCCATGGTGTCTACGTGCTTTATTGAAATATGATGTAAGTGCATTTACATGGAAATGGTACTGTTTAGAAATTAGTAAGATGTTAAACTTGATATGATTAAATATTTTTAACCAGTTATAATTGTCATTGCCTTTGTTTGTTTGAATCTCTCTCTCTCTCTCTCTCTCTCTCTCTCTCTGTGTGTGCATCTGTGTACATTTGTGTGTGCGTGTGCATCTGTATGTGTGAATACATGTATGTCTGGATTGTTTTATTTGTTGGTTTAATTTTTCTGGATGATTATACATCTTTTTTTCCGATTCTCTCTCCAACAGACAGATTTCAGGTCAAGTTGTTTGTGCAGGTGGGGTCACTTGATGTTCGGTGATACTGTATTCAGCCAGTTATACACACCCGTTCACTCCTCTCTCTGCCTTATCCTCATCTTCCCTCAAGAATGGCACAGCACCAGTATCAGTATCAGTAGCTCAAGGAGACGTCACTGCGTTCGGACAAATCCATATACGCTACACCACATCTGCCAAGCAGATACCTGACCAGCAGCGTAACCCAACGCCCTTAGTCAGGCCTTGAGAAAAAAAAAGAAGGAAAGATGCTTTGAATAGTCATTTGTTGACTTGCAGTGAATGTTTGAAAGACAGGCCATCACCCACTCCCGTGCATTCCGGGTCCCCGCCGCAAGAACAGAGCAATATCGTAGCTCTTTCTTCATCAGGACTGCCATGGAGTGGAACCAACTGAGTGAGGCCACTGTCACTGCAGGCTCTGTCAGTGCATTTTCGTCAGCGCTGACCAGATCACCATCTGAGCCTGTGATCAGCAACCACTAATTTTTTTTTTTTATAATTTAAATAAAGGTCTTGCTTCTGGAAGTGGGGCCTGGACCCTTCCGGCCGAACCGAGGGGTTTTGAAGGTCTTACCCCAGGGTAGACAGTTTTCCTTAGGTCTAAGATTCTTAGACCATTTTTTCTACTAAGTACATGCGTCCTCCTAGTTCTGTCGCGTCTATATCGCCTGAAGTGGCGTCTGCGACGTACACTACCAGATCCAGATCCAGATCCAGTTTGGTCCAGCTGGTATCTACTATCATGGTCAATCTCGCTCACCTACTTTACTTACATGTGCAGAGAACGGGTACGGCATTTCTGGTGTAGGGAGGTGTGGCCACCGCCTGAACTTTGCAATACAGACTTCGTTTTTGTTTGTTTCTTTTTGTTTTTCCCGAGCATATCGTGCTGGCAGCTTCCGTTGTGTGTGTGTGTGTGTGTGTGTGTGTGTGTGTGTTTTCGTCAGTTTATCGAAAACCATATGGCTTAATTATCTTGTCCACATCAACCTTTACATTCTGAAAGGATGTTGGAAAAGTCACAGGCCACGAGGTGATGACAATTTGCTGGTTTGGCACCAGTGAATGTGCCTCAATTGTTTCTGAGACGGGCTCCTTTTAGGGCTTTGTCAGGAAGAACTGTGGCCTCTTTGAAGCAAGGGAAATTCACCAGGCTGAAGTATTTTAAGATTTGTTTCATAAAAAGACAACTAAATCTAATGGGCTAAACCAGAGGTTGTATTGTGAAATACTATTTAAAACCAGTTGAGTACCAGAGAATTTGTAAAACAAAGAAATGAAAAAGGTCTCCCCTTGCCAGGAAATTTTGATGATTCAGGGGTAATGAATCAAAAAAGAACTCGAGCACAAAAACTACAGGAGATAGAGATGGAACGTATACGTTGTGAAGGAAAATAAACGTGGATTCTAAATTCGAGCTCCCCCCCTCCCACCCCCATTATTTTGAATCTAGATAATCAAAGTGAAGACAATTATTTTTATGCATTAAAAAAGTCTGTTTACAGCTCCACAGAATGACACCCAGAAAGAAAACAAACAAAATACAGCCGGAAATGACATGCTTCTGTGTGATTATACCTGTAGAATAAAATGGCGTATAAGTTTATGATAACAACCCATGTAGTCGTGAAACTGAACAACCGGTCCAGCACCGACATTCGTGGGTTCGGTTAAGATAAAAGTCAGTGTGTTCTCAGAGAGTGAGCCGTCCAGTCTTTCTTACACAGACGAGCTTTTCACTTTGGAAGAGAGAGCGCTTAGATGATGTTCCCTTCCTCCTGGTTGTATCTGACCCGACAAGGTGTCTGCTGTGTATCTGGTTTGTCTCCTCTATGAATTAATCGGTCAACTGATTAATGACAAAAAGCGTGAAAAGTATATAAAAACAGCAACAACAACAACAAAGCAACAACAACAACACGTGATTCCCATCTATTGTCTGTCTACCCTGGGATTCCAGAAAATCGTGGATTATTGGCTGTTGCCTTTCCCAACAGCTGATCATTGTTAAGTGACAAGTTGGTGCCACGCCCCCTTCCCGCCTTCTGTCTGACCTTTGACCTGTCGTCTTACACCACTCCTCTCTCTCTCTCCCCCCCCCCTCTTCTCACATCACGTGAAAATACCGCGCCCTCACTGTCAGTCATGGTCACTCGCTCAGAACTGGCACGAACAAACAACACGATCCGAATCACGGTCAGTTTCGGTTCCAGTTTCCTAAGGAGGTGTCACTGCGTTCGGACAAACCCATACACGCTACACCACATCTGCTGGGCAAAAACCTGACCACTGAGCAGCATAACCCAACGCGCGATGTCAGGGCTTGAGTACATGTCTCTCGTCCATTATAAAAGTCAAACGCCAGCAATGAAGACAAGACGCCAGTGACTGGAGACGAGAACTCAGCCCAAAGGCAGACACACACACGCAGCCGCCCAGTTTGCAGACAACAGGTGACAGGTCTCGTGTCGTCTCTCTGCATAATGGACGCTTCTCGTTTGGGGTCCTCAAGAAGACGCCTTTCCTCGCACACACCTTATTCACACATACACACATACTGACGATCACCTCCCCCTTCCCCGTTTCTGCGTTTGAGCAGAATAACGCAAATACTTATATATATATACATACATACATACATACAGAGAGACAGAGAGAGAGAGAGAGAGAACAACGACAGTAAGCTCTTCATGTCTTAAAACTTGTATTCTTAAAAAGCAGCAAATTCTCGTTGTAAAAACAGCTTCTTCAGGCAAGAGTAGCGAAGTGAAAACTTTACAAGCTGGCTAAATAGCAACCAGTGGGTAAAATTCAGGTAAAACTGGGCAGGTAAAACCATGATGCATGCAAAACATGCAACATATATATATATATATATATATATATATTGTCTTACTCTTTTGTCACAACAGATTTCTCTGTGTGAAATTCGGCCTGCTCTCCCCGGGGGAGAGCACGTCGCTACATTGAGAGCCCCACCCCCTTTTTTCTGCCTGCAAATGTTTTTTTTTCCTACCAAAGTGGATTTTTCTGTGGAATTTTCAAAGCTCAACACTTTTGTTGCCGTGGATTCTTTTACGCACGCTAAGTGCATGCTGCACGCGGGACGTCGGTTTAGCGTCTTATCCGAATGACTGGCGTCCAGCCCACCACTCATGGTCCAGTGGAGGGGGAGAAAAACTGGCGCTGGTGGGAATCGAACCAACGCTCTCTCATTTTCTCGCTTCCTAGGCGGACGCGTTACCACTAGGCCAACACTCCACGAAAATTACATATATAACTTATATATATATACACACACGCACGCGCGCGCGCACACACACACACAGACACACAAACAAACACACAGCGCTCACACACTCACACATACACGCGCTGCGTATTTCCACATGCGCGACACCACACATGCACTACACACACACCACACACATGCACTGCTCACACACACACACACTCTCTCTCTCTCTTTGTGTTTCTCTCTCTGACTCACTTTCTCTCTCTCTCTCTCTCTCTGTGTCCTTTTCTCTATCCAATTCTCTCTTCCCCTCCCATTGAAACCCACCCCCACCCCGCCCCCTCCACACTATCCCCCTTTTCTTCTAATCTCGTGTCTCCCTGCCTGTCCCACTGAACTGTTTTAAGCCAAGTGTCGTGGAACAATAAAAAGAAAGAAAAGCACGTGAAGCACGTGAATCCCAACTTTCCTGGTCACAGCACTGACACAGCAGAGAGCAGTGGGTGGACGTGAGCTCAGAAACACTGCAGTGTGTCATTCGACGACCAACTCCGCAACAGACAGGTCGACACAACTGAGCTTGCTCTTGCACTTTGGCAGGTGAGTTTGTTAGTTTGGAAATACAGGGTTAGGAACTTGCAGTTTTTTGAATTTTTTTATTTGAAGGCGTTGTGAAATAATACTGATTTCCAGTTTCTGCAAATGTCCTAAATCATTGCACCTGTTTAAACGAATATTTTCGCGTGTTTTGCAATGAGAAATATGAGGCATATGAGAAATGACATGCTGCCTGTAGTCGACCCATCTACTCAAATGTACAAAATACGACGCGAAATGTCCTGTACCAATAACCCGAACCAACACTTGTCTCAAGCCATGTTTTTTTTCCCCCGTGTGTTTATTTTGCTTACATCTCCATGGTTTGCTTGTGGGACCAAAAACGGAAAGAGCAAGATGTCACGCGTTAAGTGCCTGAATCTGCATCAAAATTAAAACTAGCATTCAGAGTTGTAGAAAAACACTGAAAATGGGGGAATGTCCAATTTTATCATCCTGAATTATTGCGTCTATTGGTTACATTTCCATGTTTTGTGAAAAAAAAAAAAACGGAAAAGGAAGATGGTGGCACGTTAGTTACTGAATCCGCATAAAAATTAACGTACAGAATGAACTGAAATCCACCTAAAATGGGTTATAAAATCTAATATCGTTTAATACATACGCAAAAAAATTACCGGTGTAATGATTTAGGATGCTAAACTTGGACATTACAAAAGTGGGTTACAGCATGTCTTTTCAGCGTTCATTTTAGTCTGTTCATTTAAGATATTAGACTGTCTTCATCTATACGTAGAAATTACCGGTAATGTTTCTTCTAAACGTAGAAATGTAGGACGCTGAAATAGGACTTTACCTAGAACACCTGTAATATTCGGCAAACAGCAGTGTATGCCATGTACCTGGGTGCTCTTGAAATTTTTTACCCAAAAAGGAAAATCCAAAGCCATAGTTTATAAACTGAATAACTTTAAAGTCCTTAAGTCTGTATTAACGTTCATGTCGTTCACTTTTTTCTCCATTGAAGAGTATCGGGATATTTATACCTAAGCTAGAGTACAACTGCTGTATGATGTACATATGGATTAATATTTTAGAAAAGAAATAAAGAAAATTGACATTGGTTTGAAGTTAGCCGGACTTTTAAAATTAACGGGAAGGGTTTTCTCCCATCCAGTTTTCGTCAGACTTGAAAGACAATCGTGTAAAGCGTAAATACTGTACAATAATTCTAAATACGCATTCCTATGGTTATCTCCATGAGCACACATAATTTAATATCACCTTTATGAAATTACTGTACAATGTAAACTACTGCGGACACGTTGTGGATAGTTGAATTGTACAGGAATTACCACAGGGTTACAGACCTGACTGCAGTGATAATTCTGTATACGCGAATACAAATTTTAGTCGTAGGCCTACATGTCAAATGATTTAAGAGCCCCTTCCCCTTTCGGCAAGAGAAGGAAGCGGCTCTGAATGTTTCAATATTCTCCCTTTTTCCATTTTGAAAATGAATCTGGTCAATGTTCATTTATGTTGAGCTGGAAGTGAGTTAAGGGCTGACGACGTTTGTGAAGGCTGAGGTATAGGATCCTTAAGCACTTCAGCCACTTCCACCATCCCACCCCCAACCCTTGTGTTAATGAGGTTTCACAAAAACGCGTGCGCGAATACATACGTAACTCCCCGGAAAGAGCATGCTGTCACTGTCACACGTTGTCGCGCTTCATTGCTTCATTTCCTGTTAAAATTAAAAAAAAAATTTGTAGCCCTTCCCAGACACTGTATACTTGTGCCTTATGGACCTCACCACGCGGACACTGCTCTTGTTGCACTGGGGTATTTTACGTGCGCTGAATGCACGCTGCACATGTGCTGGGTGTCTCGTGCGACAGATGTGGAAGATGCCAAAGGTGGGATGGAGGGAGGGCGGAACAAAATCCGATTTTCGTTCTTGACTCGTGTAAACAGTCTGTTTTAACCCAGTGTTCGGTTGTCTGTGTCCGTGGTAAACTTTAACATTGACATTTTCTCTGCAAATACTTTGTCAGTTGACACCAAATTTGGCATAAAAATAGGAAAAATTCAGTTCTTTCCAGTCATCTTGTTTAAAAACAATATTGCATCTCTGGGATGGGCACAAAAAATAATGAAGCCTAATTATATGCAAACTGCATTTACTGTTTATATTTTGTATTCTCTAAACTTGGCACTTTGATCTGACAGTCTGACCCAAGAGCAGTCATTATCATTTTCTGTTCAAACAGGAACTTCTTTTGCTAAGCATGGAAGTTTTATTTTGCAAACGTTTTGGTGCAGACAGTAAAAAAGGGAAATTACTCTGTAATTAATGCTGTGGGACTTAATTTGCTTTAAACTGATCTTTCTCATCTTAAAACATTACATATTGAAATTATACTCAATACATAAAAAGCTTTTTGACTTTCTTGGGTCGACCACCGTTTTATTATATATATATAAATTCATTATGACATTCAGAATAGATGAGAAAAAATGTGAACATAAACAATAACAGATATAAGTGATTATGTTGATATATATACCTACATATATACACACACACATATATATATATATACACAAACATAGATACACACATATATATATATGCATACACACACATATACATATACATACACATACATATATATATATATATGTATATATATACACATACATACACATATACATACATACACATGCATATATAGTTCATTACACAATCAAACACATGAATCATTTTATGGTTTTTAGTGACAATATATAAAGTCACAGACACAAACACATACACCGAAACATAAGAACACGCGCACGCACGCTCGCACGCACGCACACACACACACACACACACACACACACACACACACACACACACACACACACACACACACACACACACACACACACACGTTTTGCTATGTCATTCATCTTTATGCTGAGTGCAGAGCTGCAGTCATTTCTAGCCCAGCCATGTTACCATTGTCTTCTACGTTCGTTGACACCCCCCCCCCCCCTTTTTTTTCCCCTATCGCTGTATCTTCATACTATTACACATCACATTACTGTTACAAAGACCTCTCTGATCGCTGTATCTTCATACGTTTACACATCACATCACTATTACAAAGACATCTCTGATCGCCGTTTGTTTTTGTTTGGGTTTTTTTTGTTTTTTCTTCCCCCCTCCCCCCCTATTCTTCTCCCCCTTTCCTATCTCTTACTGCCTCACATGAACTTGTTCATGGGAAAGAGAAAAAAGGAAAGAAGAAGAATAATCAATAGCCAACCGAAAAAATCCCCACACAACAAAACAAAACAAAACAAAATAAAAGGGACAAATAAATGAACGAACATACATACGTATACATACCTACATGTCTGTCTGATTTATATACATGTACATTTCGTTGCATCATTTTAAATGTATGGTTACCTCAGGGTTTTATGTGCTCGCTTCTGTACATGTGTGTGCGTGCTTGCGTGTTTGATTTCATGATGACATTGGAGTTCAATATTAAATATTCCAAACCATACACATAGCCTTGTCCCACACACATTTCTACTAAGACAGCCGCTGCCATCCCCCTTCTTCCCACCTCCTCCCTTGTCGTTTAAATCGTAATCAGCACTTCCCTTTCTATGTAAATCTGTTTAATGCATTTATGTTTCTGTATTTCATTTCTTGTTCAAAGATTAAAGATATTGGCATGGCTGTCTTTGTCTTTTTATAGATACTAATGCACATTTTCCCTATCAATATTATATGATTGACCTTTTGAATGATAATATTATTGCATTTAAATTTGTCTGATCGTTTCACTCCAAAGAGGACTTCGTGCACACTCAATTCTAGTCTGACGCCAACTGCTCCAACTATACAAAATTCTATGTGTTTCCAGAATAATTTCACTGGTGGGCATTTGTAGAAGAAATGTTCTATGTAATCAACTTCGTCTACGCAGATTGAACATTTATTGTTTTCCATTATTTCCATTTTATGCAATAGAATATTAGTTGGATATATGTTGTGCAATATTTTCCATTGTAGTTCTTTTAATCTGGTTTCTTTAGTTGATGAAGAGGGCAGTAACCAGTAGTAATGATCAATTTCAACGTTAAGTTTTCTAAGCCAGAAGTGGTAGGCACATGGTTTTACTTCATCTTTCTTTGATTTTTTCATTCTTTGGGATATGAATTTTAGCTTTGTACAGAACACTTTAAGGTCGTCAACTGTGTCATAATTGACAGTTTCTTTTATGTCACCCATCCATTGCTTCCACTGGTGAGGAATAGCATTTGATAAAGCATTATATTCGAAAATAAAAGATGGCTGGTTTTCCCCCAATTTCTCTATAATTTCTTGCAAGTTATTCATCCTTTTTTCTTGTATGTTAATGACATCTCTTACTCTTTCTATTCCTGCAGTCTTCCACGAGGGAAAGAATAAAGAGTTATGCTTGTATTGGATTAAGTTATTGTTCCATAACAGTTGGACACTAAAGTTGTTCTTGTCAATGTCTGATTCCTTTTTTAGATATTTGTGTGTTAAATGTGTTCGTAATACATTATGCCAAAATATATTTTGTATTTTTGACAGTGCTTTTAAATTGCTGGGTCTGCAGTTTATGTCAAATGCCCCAAGCTTGCTTGCAAGTTTTCCAAAGTGCCACCTTGGAATATATGTCCAGTTTTCATTTTCTGAAGCAAAAAGTTTCCCTGCCCATTGCAAGTAAAAACATTCCTGGACTTTGTGAACATTTACCATATTCAGTCCACCCTGGGAAACTTCTGCTTCCATTATTGTCCTCTTAACTTTCTCAAAGGCCTTTCTGTTGGACCTTCTGCGTTGCCAAACAAATTTATACAATGTTCTATTTATTTCAGAAAGTACACAGTCTTGTAGTCCTATTGCTTGCATTATGTATATAAATTGACTTAGCAGAAATGTTTTAATGATAATGATCTTTCCATGGATGCTCAAGTCTCGTTTGCTCCATGTACCTATTAATTTATTCATCGTAGATATTCTACCTAGCCAGTTGTCTTCTATGCTTGATGCCGGACTGGAGTTGTTAAAGTGTATTCCTAATATTTTTATTTTGTCTGTCAACTCAAAAGGCAGATTACTTTCTCTGTGTTCTATATGTCCTATCTTCATAGCTTTTGTTTTTTGAGCATTTAAATACAGCCCAGAAAAACATGAAAAATCGTTGATTATGTCCACTGCCTTGTTCATATCATCACAATTGTTTAGAAAAAGTGTCGTGTCGTCGGCTAATTGTTTTATTTTTAGTGTTTTGTGTTCACTGTTTTGTGTAGGAAGTGTAACCCCGGTGATGTTGCTATTCCTAATTTTTATTGCTAACAATTCTACTCCCAATATAAAGGCTAATGGTGAAAAGGGACAACCCTGTCTGATTCCACATTTTAACATAAAAGGTGCTGATATCCATCCCCCATGATTGATACTACTAAATGTATCTTTAAACATAACTGTAACCCACTGTATAAACTGTTTACCAAACCCAAATATATTTAATGTTTCTAGCATATATCTTTTAGAAATGGTATCGAATGCCTTTTGATAATCTAAAGCTAAGAGATAGCCAGTTTTGTTTGTTTCTTTCAAATATTCTATGACGTCATCAATTGTTCTTATAACTGTAGATATGCTTCTACCTTTAAGATATCCCACTTGATCTTGGTTAATCAATTTATCCACTACACAGCTTAATCTTCTTGCTAATGTTTTTGCCATTATTTTATAATCAGTGTTTGTAAGGGTAATAGGACGCCAGTTATTTAGTTTATCACGTGCCAAGTCTTTTCCTTTGTGCAGTAAGATAATAATACCTTGTTTTTGTGTGTACGACATGTCATTCTTGTCAAAAGCTTCATTGTAGGATTCAGTTACCAGCACTTTCAATCGATTCCAGAAATATTTCATGAATTCTACCGTAATACCATCACTGCCAGGAGCAGACCCATTTTTCATTGATTTTAAAGCTAATCCTGTTTCTTCAACATTCATCAAACCTTCACAATTTGACGACTCTTCATTATTCAAGCGCGGGAAATTTTCATCTTTTACGAACCTGTGAATTTCTTCGTTAATGTTATCATCTGTGTTTGATATTCTACCATATAAAGAGGAGTAGTATCTTGTTTGTTCTTTCAAAACTTCTGACTGGTTTGTTACAATCTGTCCAATTTCATTCCTAACATGTGTCATGATGTTGTTTGCTCTGGTTTTCTCTAAGCCTAAAAAGTATCGCGTGTTCTTTTCTCCTTCTTCAACCCATTTAGTTCTTGCTCTAATTTGTGCTCCCCTTGCCTTTACTAATGAGATAATCTCCAGTCTGCTTTTAGTTTGAGCTAGCTCTGACTGGAGGTCTAGATTGGTCGGATCTTCTGTACACATTTTTTCCAGCCGCTGCAACTGTATCTGCAAATCTAGCATTTCGTTTTTTCTTTTCTGTGCCTTTGTTTTGCCGTATTCAATACAAAAATTCTTGATATTTATTTTACAAAGTTCCCATTTGTCTTGTGCATTCAATTCACTTTCATTTGTCAACCATGTGTCTAATTTGTGGTTCATTTGTTGTGTAAAGTTGGTGTCAAACAGGAACGAGTTAAATCTCCAGTAGCCTGGCCCTCTTTCAAACACACAGTTATTGATTTCTAAAAGAAGAGCTCTGTGATCTGTATTGGGAACTGATAATATTTGACAAGAAACGCAATCATTGACTATGTTTTCATTTGCAAAGCAGTAATCCAACCGTCGAGCAATAAATGGATTATATCTACTCCATGTGTATTCCTTTTCTGTTTTGTGGAGTAATCTCCAAACATCAACAAGGTTCAGCTTATTCACTAGAGTATGAAAATGATCAATATCCCTGTGACAGTGAGGCCCCCCTGACACTATATCTAAACCATTGTTCATGACACAGTTGAAATCCCCAAGAATTATTATTTTCTTGTCACTATAATTGGTGAGGACAGAGTGCATCCAATGGAAATATTTTATTTTATCTGCGCTATCGTTTGGAGCATAAACGTTAACAAGGATGAAGTCATGCTCTGATGACTGAACGGACAAAATGATTGTTCGATCATATGTTTTTTCCAGTGTTACTTCTCCCTTGAATTTGTTTGATACTAGCACGACCTCTCCTCTTCCATGATTTGTGCCCTTGTTAAAAAACAGCTTCCCACCCCATTGTTTTTCCCACAGTAATGCTTCAACGCTGCTTATGTGCGTTTCTTGTAAACATATAATATCATATTTGTGTTGTTTAAAATTTGAAAACATAGCTGTTCGTTTTAACTTATTTTTTAAACCCCTAGTATTCAGAGAATATAGGCGTATACCCCCCATTACTTTTAATTGATGGTGTTTAATGCTAGCATTTTTCTATAGTACGTACTGTCATAACTGTCATTGTTATTGTCATTATGATCATCGCTATGGTGTTAGTGTTACTGTTATCATGCGTAAAGTAATCAAGATTAACATTTACATTAGTTAATTCTTTAGTGTGTTTAACATAATTGGGTATTGCAACTGCAATGTCCATGGGCAAGGCAATGTTCGTAACCGGCACCGGCAAAATCCAGAGTCACACTGCGCCTATCAAGTAACACAGGTGTCGTTCATCTTATCCTCGTCCTCCCTCTCCGCGACATATGGTGCTGGCTCATCTTCCTGCCGTGGATATTTGTCGCACTGCTGTGGTGGTGTGGAGTCTTTTGACCGTGGGCGTTTTGCAGAGGCAGATCTGGAAGTGTTTCTTTTGAAGTTCAGTTTCGTTTGGTTCTTTGAGCTGACTGCCTGACCTGTCGGACGCCGCACTGTTGGTCTACCTCTCGTTTCTCTAGGAGACTTTGGAGCAGTCTTTTCTGTGCTGTCATCATTTTTTCTATTGGGCGGCTGTTGGCTCTCGGACATGCTTCCTTCCTGTTCGTCGGAATAGTTCCCTCCCTCGTTCCCTCCCTCACCTGCTCTCCCAGTTGTTACTGGTGCTAGCTGGCACTGGGGGTCACCCGCCACATGCCCCTCCAGGAGACACTGGCGACATTTGATGGGGTTTGTACAGTAGGCTGCAATGTGGCCCTTTTCAAAACACTTCCTGCACTCCACATCATTCTGTTTCTTGGCAATTTTCTGTTCCTTGTGATACAAGGAGGCTTTGAAAGGGCCAATGACGATGATTCCTGGAAGTGGCTCTTTGGGAACGTCGATGTAAATGAACCTTCTCCCTGTTTTCCATCTAGTCAGTTTGCCATCTTTGTCTCTGTCTCTTTCAGCTATCAGTTTTGATCTGATGTTCACTCCCAGTTTTTTTACAGACCTAGTTATTTCCTCATCGGAAAATGATAAAGGAATATTATTCACCACTAATTTAGTTGCGGGTACCTCTCTCTCTTCTCCCTCTGCTGTAACCACGATGAATGGGTTCTTGTCCTTCACTTCCACCCGTACCCCTCTCAGAATAAAACCCTGAACCAGTAGTTTATTTCTTGTGTTGACATTGTGAGGATATATCCTCCATAAACCACCTATCCGTTGTGCCCCAACTATTGACTCAAAGCCACATGTCTGTTCGGCAGCACCACAAATCTCGGCAGTACTAAACGGTTTTTCATCAAACGTGGGGAGCTGATTATTTAACACAAACACTGGCACCACACCTGCCATACTGTACATCACTTATCTTTTTTGAACAAAAATTAAACTAGTCCGAAGAAGCAACAGAGAATCAACGAATGAATAAATACGTTGTCAGAAGACAGTACAAAAAATTCCAGCTACCTCTTGTACTCACAGATTGGTCATAGAGTGTACATACCGATAAAGAAAATCCAAAGATAAACTTGATGAGCGGTACTGGTCTTCCTATCCAAAAATAACATAAAATAAAATAAGAGTGGAGAAAAAAAAAAGAAGTAAATGCTGGAAAACACAACAGAACAAACAAACTACAGGGGTTCACACAGGCAAACACAAAGCTGAACAGGAAACTGTGCCCTGTGAAAATCTGAAGTGAACACTCAGTAGGAACAACACTGAAGTTCACGATCGTTCCTTCGCATGCGGACAGACCAGAAAACACGACCTCTCGCCGCGGTTGTCGCTCACCAAGTCCTCAATACATAAAAAGCTTGTTTTACTGTCAAAAGTGAGTCTTGCCTTGCCTCTCTTGTTACATTTACTTTTGCCTGTGTCCCCGCATCCCCCCCCCCCCCCCACTGTCCTTTACTCTCTTGCTCTCCTTCCATATTTTGGTATTGTTTTGATTAATGCATTTACATTTTAATGTTCCTGTGCTGGATGGAGATTTACTGATAGGTCCGTTTCCCTGGTTAAAATTGATTCGTTTGTCTCGTCACCCCTCCCACCTTTCTTGCTCTTTGCTTGTAGGTGAATTTCTCTGGTTAAAATTGTATTGTCTCCACCCACCCCAATCTCCGTCTCTCTCTCTCTCGCTCTGTCATTGTCTTTGTCACTGACCGCTCCGTTCTGTGTGCGCCGTTCATACGTATGCCTTTAAGCGGAAAATTGATAATTTATCATTCACTTTTCATGTGATAACTTTCATTAGAACTGTTTCATTTCAGTTCTCACAGCTTTCCCTTTGGGGTGCAGGCTGCAGGCACTGGGACACGGAGGAGTGGATGAGTGACCCCCCCTTCGTCTTATCACTCCACCGTGACATTGCAGGTCAGTGAACTTTCCGCACGCACACACGCACCACATACACAGCACGCACCACATACACAGCACGCACACACCACACAACCACACACATGCACACACGCGCACATGCACACACGCACGCACACACTGCGCGCGCGCGCGCACACACACACACACACACACACACACACACGTGCGCACGCAGATCCTGGAGGTGTACAGACTGTGCATACAGTGAATAGTTCAGCATTGGTATGGAAGCGCATAACTGACAGAGGGACGTATTAACCAGTGCTGTATCCGACATTCGTTATTTCTAAAAATCAAGTGACATGGACAGTTCTGTGATTAAAACATAACTGGTACTGGATGAGGGCAGTGAAGTGTGCCATGAACACCGGCGGTAAGTTTTCACACTGGTGACCAGCCGCCAGTAATACAAATGGTGGTTCTGGACCCCCCTGATCTAAGACTCCATATTGCCCAGGGTCCCTTATAAACAGGAACATACAGGCATGCATACATGTTTGTCGCCAAATTTCGCACCCTGGGGTACTGGCTCATCTCGATTGAAACCTCCAGGGTTAAGTTGCACAGACATATCGCCTGTAGGGACAGGTTCCGTCTCATGTGATCGAAATTGTGTATAGCAAAGGTTCTTGCACTACATAACGCCAGTGAGGGAATTCCATTATCTTTTCATTTCGACATGATGTATCAGGATGACCGGTGCAGGGTGCAGTCGCACACACAACCTGTGGGGGCAGATCCAGGTGTTGACACTGCACACAGTGAATAGTTCACTGGTATGAAGGGCACAGATGGGCGTGATAACCAGTGCTGTATCTGACATGAGTTAGCAACCATTGATCTGTCAAACCTTTATTAGTTTGAATTATGTGAACACGATATAAAAAAAGAGAACGTGTACACTGAAGTGTTGCGATGCATGAAAAATAAAAGAATGGTTCAGGCTTAAG
Organism: Babylonia areolata; assembly: GCF_041734735.1. NCBI lineage: Eukaryota > Metazoa > Mollusca > Gastropoda > Neogastropoda > Buccinidae > Babylonia > Babylonia areolata. The sequence goes on from NC_134908.1 coordinate 10,494,459, forward strand.
GACTTCAGGAAGCAGTAATTATTTTTGTGTACACTGGCTATTTCTGTACTGAATAGAATTGACAGGGCCACTGGTAAATGCACAGCCGCCTACGTAGACCTTAAGAGAATTCTGTTCAGGCATAGTCACCGTGGTTAGAAAGCTTATAATATGATAAAATGGCTGTTGTGTATGGATTATTCACCAGTTCATTTATTTTCGCAAGTTGTCATTTAAGCTACATGCATAACGTGTCTTCCGTATGTATTTGTGTAGAAGGGACTTCACTGATGTAGAGTGATCCGTGTAGAGAATGACCTGTGCAGGGTGTAGCTGCACAGTACAGACACATGCAGGGACAGATCCTGGAGGTGTAACCACTGTGCATACAGTGAACAGTTCAGCATTGGTATGAAGCGCACAACTGACAGATGATGTGCGTGATAACCAGTGCTGCATCTTACATGTGAATTATATGGCTTACATTTGAGAATGTTTCGGGGTGGGGTGGGGGTCGGGGGGTCGTGGTGGAGTTCAGCATTGGTATGAAGCGCACAACTGACAGATGTACGTGATAACCAGTCCTGCATCTTAAATGTGACAGTGTAATTGCACAGAACATGCACCTGTAGAGACAGATCCTGGAGGTGTACTACAGTAAACAGTTCAGCATTGGTGTGAAGCGCACAACCGACAGATGGCCGTAATTTTACCAGTGCTATCTGACATTAAAACATCCTTTTATTTATCTATTGTGTATGAATAACGTTTGGGAATAATGTGAACATAAGGTCACACATTGAAAGTACCGCCATTCATAGTAATAGTTTAGGCTCGAGGACATTACAATTGTTGACATCTCCATGATTTGGTTCTGTATATTGTCGCAGTTTTGGACATCAGTTCTTCAAACCCAGTTTGAGATACGTTTTCGGTTTTCAGCCCATTTAAAGTCAGTGAATTTGGATCATGTGTAGGGGTGATGTCTATCCCTGTACCTTTCTGTGCACGTGAATATGATGCTTCAGTACAGAGGATGACAATAAAAACATAAATAGCAACTTGTGATTTCTCTAATCCTTACGACTGACGTTTGACAAAAAATGTGAACAGCCTATGAGCGTACATAGAAAATTGGTTGTACTGCAACACACCAAAAAAGTGACGACAGTTGATACGTCAGGACTTTATGATAGTAAAACTGTTCAGTCATATATTGTATGTTGTATGTACATATGTAAAAGGGACTGCTAGTATGTTCAGTGATTGTATGCTGTATGTGTGTAGAAGGGACAGGTAGTGATTCTTTACTCCGATCTGATGGAGAGTAGAGGATGACCAGTGCAGGGTGCACAGACTGGGCACGTGCAGGGATAGATCATGGTGTATTGTCTGCACACAGCGAGTAGTTCAGCATTGGTATGAAGCGTGCGACTGACAGATGGGCATAAGCAGTTCTGTATCTGACAGGAAAAGCGTAGACATGATTTCTCTAAACCTTATGACCGACGTTTGATAACTATGAATTGGCCATTAAGAGCACATGCAAGGAAGGTTGCTATACTGTAATAAATGAAGCAAAAAGTATATTGGTGATGTACATGACTTGAACAAACAGTATGCTGTCTGAAATCATGACGCTGGCCATCCCAAAGCTATTAAGTAAAATGTTCATGTCTTGAGTGTGTACGGAAACATATGGTGGGGACAGATTCTACAGATGTGTTCTGCAAATGTCAGACCCCATCCCTCCACGCTGACACGTCGGCTTTGTGAACAAACAGTGCAGTTTAAAATTGCACAGGTTACACACCTGTAGGGACAGACCATAGAGGTGTACTATTTTGTGATTATCTTGGAACTGCTCTGATCTTTATGGTGTGTTTACTGGTGTTGAAGACCTGTAGTACTATCAGTGCTACCAATTATCACTTTCTATATGTACTGGATTTGCTCTTGAGTTTCCTCCTCGCTGAATGCTTGTAACGATGAGAAAGCATGTAATGATCAGTTCACTTATGTGTGTTTGTGCGTGTGTATTCACGTGTCCATGCAAGCGTGTGTGCGTGCGTGTGTGTATGCGCGCGCGCGATTGGCAGTAGGAAAGCGGGATTAGTACAGCGTGCGGCTGCACAAATCGGACACCTGAAGGGACAGATCCTGGAGGTGAGGAAGTGGTGCATACAGTGAATAGTTCAGCATTGGTATGAAGCATACATCTGATAGATGATGGACGTGATAACCAATGCTGCATCTGACATTTGTTTTTGGCCACAAGTGGTCAAACCCTTAACGTTGGAGTATTAAGAGTATATAAGACCATGTATGTAGAAAAGGTGTTGGTGGTGGACATTGATCGACACATGCAGGGCAGATCCTGGAGGTCTTCACACTGATTCCAGCATGGTTTTGTTGCTGTATATCTCGAAACTGACAGATTTAACTGGCTTAGGTATTCAATCGACTTCTTTGAATCAGTTTGTGTAGTGTATTCCCTGTGATTTTCTTTGTACTTGAACATGTATCAGTAGAGGATGACCAGTGTAGTTGTACATTCACCTACAGGGACAGATCCTGGTGGCACCTGTGCATACATTGAACAGTTCAGCTTTGGTATGGAGCACACGTTTGACAGTGGGCGTCAGAAGACACGACTAATTTGATATGAACAATTACGAGGTCACCATTATTTATTCAACGTAATTTGAGGGAATCTGGTGAAGGTTTGAGTCATTTTAATCACATGTACAGGACATTGTGTTTATAATAGAGAATTAACAGATGAAATCAGCTGTCAGCGTGTCAGGAGAGTAGGACCAGTACAGGGTGCAGTTGCACATCGGAAGCATCTGTAAGGACAGATTCTGCAGGTGTCAAAGCTGTGCATACAGTGAATAGTTCAGCATTGGTATGAAGTGCACAACTGACAGATGGGTGTGCTAACCATTGCTGCATCCGACATTCCACATATGAGCCTTTATCTGTTCCGTATGATGAACGTTTGATAAATTACACGAACAGGCCATAAGGGCAGTTATAGAAGGCAGTACTATGATACATGAAAGAGTGGTTCAGGCATGACGAGGACTTTAAGAAGCGCAGATCAATTCATGTGTAGGGATGACATTTCTTGTATCTGTACATGCCATTGAACATGTATCAGTGTAGATGACCAGTGCAGGGTGCTGAAGACAAAACACCTGTATGGACAGATCCTGGAGGTGTCAGCTGTGCATACAGTAAAAAAAACTTCAGCATTGATGTGAAGCGCACAACTGACAGATGGGTGTGATTACCAGTGCTGCTTTGGACATTACAAATTGCCACATGTGATTTATTGAACTCTGACTGTAGTATTTGAACAGGCCATGACAGTGCTTAAGAGCAAGACCAGTGCAGGGTGTAACTTCAGAGAAGCAACCCGTATGGACAGATACCACAGGATACGTACTGTGTATACAGTGTAACTTTACATTCAGAGTACTTTGGTTAGAACGCTTATATGTTGAAAATTTACCAGAATGTATATTACGTAGGATTATGTATTAGAATCTTTGCGATTGTGTGCAGAGAGGATTCTGTATATTTCTGTGCTCTGTGACCCGATGTATCAGTGTAGATGACCAGTGCAGGGTGCAGTTGTAAAGAGCTTTCACCTGTAGGAACGGATCGTGCCGGAGTTCTGTCTGTACATAGTGAATTGTTCAGCACATTCTATTTTCGTTTGATTTTTAATATATACTGTGACAATGTACAGGATGTAGCTGCAGAACCTTCAACCTGTACATACAGATCCTGCTGGTTTGTTAAATGTGCATACAGTGAATAGTTCAGCATTGGAACAGCACACAATGATGGGCATGAAAACCAGTGCAGCATCTAACATGAAAAATATTCGAGTAACGTTTGAGAATGATGTGAACAGGACGTAAGGGCACACTAATGGAAGGTCGTCGTACTGCGTGTGAGGCATGAGGACTTTAACAAGCATAGACATCCCCATGCTTGCTGTTTATCCATAATTTGACCATCAGGTTTTCTGCAAACCATTGCATGATGTATTGGTCAGAATGAGGGGGAATCCCTGAATCTTTCTGTACACCTACATGGAGAGGACCAGTACAGGGTGAAGTTGCACAGAAGTAACCACCTGTAGGGACAGGTCCTGTGGGTGATGACACTGCTTACAGTGAATAGTTCAGCATTGGTATGAAGCGCACAACTGACAGATGATGGGCGTGATAACCAGTGCTATCTGATATTGAAACAAAATATCAACCTATTGTATGGCAATGTGAACGTGACAGGGCACATACTGAAGGTACTGCATTCATAAGAGTGGTTTATGCAATGAGGGATTTAACAAGCGTTGACATGTCCATGATTTGTTTCTGTATATCGCAGTTTTGACCATCAATTCTTCAAACCAATTGGCATTTTCGCGTTTTCAGTTTTCAGTCCATTCAAAGTCAGTGAATTCGGTTCATGCTTGGGGGTGATGTCTATCCCTGTATCCATCTTTGTGCTTGAATATGATGCTGCAGTACAGAGGATGACAATAAAAACATGAATAGCAACTTGTGATTTCTCTAATTCTTATGACTGACGTTTGAGAAAAATGAACAGGCCTAGAGCGTAAAAAAGTAGCGAGTCAGGGCATGGGGACTCTTTAATAGTGAAACTGTTCAGTGATCTGTTTTGTGTTGTATGTGTCCAAAAGGGGCTGCTAGTATGTTCACTGATCTATCGATCTATCGTATGCTGTCTATGTAGACAGGACTGCTAGTGGTTCTTCACTCCGATCTGATGGCAGTGTAGTGTATGACCAGGGCAGGGTGCAGTTGGACAGATGGGACACGTGTCGGGACAGATCCTGGAGGTGTATTGTCTGTGCATACAATGAATAGTTCAGCACTGGTAGAAGCGCACAACTTGACAGCTGATGGGGGTGATAATCAGAACATAGGAACATGTTATTTCTCTGAACTTTGACCGACGTTTGATAACTGGGTGAACAGGCCGTAAGAGCATGAAAGGGAGGTTGTGATACTGCAATGATTGAAACAACAAAAGATAACGATACTGGTGATGGTCATGACTTAAACACCATGCTATGTGAATCCAGACGATGATTGTCCTGAAGCAAGTTATACGTAAAGTGTTCCATGTCTAGTAGCAGTGCACGGAAATGTTATGGAGGAGACAATCTACAGATCTGTTGAAAAATACCGTGACTGGTATTTGGGGGGCATGTGTGCTTGCATATGTACTTGTGTGCATGAGGGGGAGAGAGGCCTCCCACCACACTGATGTGTAGTGAGCAGACATAATGGTGCAGGGTGACTGAGCCTAAACAGGACTATGAGCAATCTACATGACTTTGTGCACGTACCAGTGTCTTCAGCTTACGCTTAGTGTTTCGTTTTCCGTGATGGCAATTTTGTGGGAATGTCGACCAATAGAAATGTCATTGTAGGTTCAGTATTGGGTCATAGGACCATTACAGGGTGTAGCTGCACAAAACTGACGCCTGGAGGTGCATGCACTGTGCATACAGTGAAGTTATCTTTTGTGAAAAATGTGAACAGGACAAAGGCACACATGGAAGGTACCGCCATACATAAAAACGGTTTAGGCATGAGGACTTTAACAAGCATTCAAATCTCCATGATTTGGTGCTGTATGACAGCCAGTGCTCTATTTGACAGTTGTTGTTTTTTCTCGAAACTGTATTTATGTGAGGTCATAAGAGCAATGTACACGAAGAGGCAGTACTGTGATACATGAAGACTGACGACTTTAGTGAACATATACATCTCCATGATTTTTGTTTCTGTATGGAATCGTTTCGATAAGTATTTCTACAAACTAGTTTGAGGTATGTTTTGTATTTAGTATAGGATATTCTCTGTATCTTTGCAGCTGAGCATGTCAGTGTAGAGGATGACCAGTGCAAGTTGCACATGCAATTCACCTGGAGGTGTTTCTGGTGTGCATACATTGAATAGTTCAGCACTGGTGAGGCGTACAACTTTTTTCTTTTGGTTGTGAAAGCGCACATCTGACAGTTAATGGCGTGATAACCAGTGTTGCATCTGACATTAGAAAATCAATAGCCACATGTGGTATCTGACGTTTTAGAATATTATCAGTAATAGAGCATGCATTTAATATGACAGGAAGTTGTACTGTGACACATGAAGAAAGGTTTAGACATGACAGATATATCAATGAGAGAGCTCAGCATAGCAGGACCAGTGCAGGGTGTTCAGAGGAGCCACCTGTACGGACAGACCCTGCAGGACAAATACTGTGCATTCAGTAAACATCGGTCATGTGTACTCGGTATTTCGGATCCTTTGAAATACATAGAAATGTGCTGCTGGGGATGGGCACGTACAACTATCAACATTGTTGACGTTTGGCAGATGGGCGTGTATCTGACGTTAACTGGCCACAAGTGATTATCTTGAATCCTAATAACCATTGGAGAAATACATGAAAGCATGTATGTGTTTGTTTTTTCCGTTAACTGTACTTGTCTTAACAATGTACATTCATATTGGTTGCCATTGATTTTTGACTGCAGGTTAGAATCAGTGACCCAGAATGCTGGAGAGTGGAGTGAGATCCCTTCGTCAGCCTGTCAGCAGTCATCACGCCACACGTGACCAGCGCACAGGTCAGTGGGACAATTTTAAAAAGTGAAGCATTACACAAAAAGAACCACAGCAAACTCGTGCTTCATGGACTGCATGCGATGAGGCAGGCCTCTCCTTCACATACATACTCTCGCACCACACGTTAATTATGATGGATGTTATCGTTGTTTTTATCATTGATATTAATACCCATGTTGGGACAGATCCTGCCGGTGTAACCAGTGTGCATACAGTAAACAGTACAGCACTGGTATGGAGCGTGCAACTGACAGGTAATGGGCGTGATCACCAGTGCTGTATCTGACATTAGAATATATTGCAGTATGATCTTTGAAGCTTGAGAATCATGTGATCGAAAGTCTGTGAAGGCTGTTGCCCTACATATCGCCAATGAGGAAATTCCATTATCTTTTCATTTCAGCATGATGTATCAGGATGACCATGCAGGGTGCAGTTGCGCACACACACCCGTGGGGACAGATCCTGGAGGTGTAATACTTGTGCATACAGTGAATAGTTCAGCACTGGTATGAAGCACACATCTGACAGATGGGCGTGCTAACCATTGCTGCATCTGACATTAGTTAGCAACCTTTGATCTATAAAACCTTCGTGATATTAGCTTGAATTACGTGAACATGATATAAAAAACCACCAAGAGAACGTGTACACTATGAAGTGCTGCGATGCATGAAAAATAAAAGAATGGTTCAGGATTGAGGACTTCAGGAAGCAGTAGTTTTTGTGTACACTATTCCTGTACTGAATAGAATTGACAGGGCCACTGGTAAATGCACAACCGACTCTGTAGACCTTAGAATTATCTGTTCAGGCGTAGTCACTGTGGTTAGAAAGCTTATATATGGCTGTTATTGTGTACGGATTATTATTCACCAATTCATTTATTTTCGCGAGTTGTCATTTAAGCTATATGCATTACTTGTGTTTCCTATGTATTTGTGTAGAAGGGACTTCACTGATGTAGAGTGATCCGTGTAGAGAATGACCTGTGCAGGGTGTAGCTGCACAGTACAGACACATGCAGGGACAGATCCTGGAGATGTAAACACTGTGCATACAGTGAACAGTTCAGCATTGGTATAAAGCGCACAACTGACAGATGATGTGCGTGATAACCAGTGCTGCATCTTACATATGAATTATATGGCTTACATTTGAGTGTTTCGGGTGGGGGGCGGGGGGGATTCCCAGGATATTCGCGCTCAGTGAACAGAAAACAGGACAGAGTGGCATTGCACAGAACATCTGTAGGGACAGATCCTGGAGATGTAAACACTGTGCATACAGTAAACAGTTCAGCATTGGTATGAAGCGCACAACCGACAGATAGCCGTAATTAAACCAGTGCTATCTGACATTAAAAATATCATCCTTTTATTTGTGTATGAAAGTTTGGGAATAATGTGAACATGACATAAGGTCACACATTGAAAGTACCGCCATACATAGCAAAAGTTTAGGCTTGAGGACATTACAATTGTTGACATCTCCATGATTTGGTTCTGTATACTGTCGCAGTTTTGGACAACAGTTCTTCAAACCAGTTTGAGATGATGCGTTTTCGGTTTTCAGTCCATTTAAAGTCGGTGAATTTGGATCATATGTAGGGGTGATGGCTATCCCTGTACCTTTCTGTGCACTTGAATATGATGCTTCAGTACAGAGGATGACAATAAAAAACAAATAGCAACTTATTTCTCTAATCCTTATGACTGACGTTTGACAAAAAATGTGAACAGCCTATAAGCGTACATAGAAAAAAAATCGGTTGTACTGCAACACCAAAAAAGTGACGACGTTGATACGTTAGGACTTTATGATAGTAAAACTGTTCAGTCATATATGATAGTAAAACTGTTCAGTCATATTGTATATTGTATGTTGTATGTACATATGTAAAAGGGACTGCTTGTATGTTCAGTGATTGTATGCTGTATGTATGAGTGTAGAAGGGACAGGTAGTGATTCTTTACTCCGATCTGATGGAGAGTAGAGGATGACCAGTGCAGGGTGCACAGACTGGGCACGTGCAGGGATAGATCATGGTGTATTGTCTGTGCATACAGCGAGTAGTTCAGCATCGGTATGAAGCGTGCGACTGACAGATGGGCATAAGCAGTTCTGCATCTGACAGGAAAAGCGTAGACACATGGTTTCTCTAAACCTTATGACCGACGTTTGATAACTATGAATTGGCCATTAAGAGCACATGCAAGGAAGGCTGTAATAAATGAAGCAAAAAGTATATTGGTGATGTACATGACTTGAACAAACAGTATGCTGTCTGAAATCCTGACGCTGGCCGTCCCAAAGCTAGTTATCAGTAAAGTGTTCATGTCTTGAGTAACAGTGCACGGAAACATATTGGTGGGGACAGATTCTACAGATGTGTTGATCTGCAAATGTGTGTGTGTGACAGACCCCATCCCTCCACACTGACACGTTGGCTTTGTGAACAAAGAACAGTGCAGTTTAAAATTGCACAGGTTACACACCTGTAGGGACAGACCATAGAGGTGTACTATTTTAGGAAAGCAGGATTAGTACAGCGTGCAGCTGCTCAAATCGGACACCTGTAAGGACACATCCTGGATGTGAGGAAATGGTGTATACAGTGAATAGTTAAGCATTGGTATGAAGCGCACAATTGATAATAATAGGCGTGATAACCAATGCTGCATCTGACATTTGTTATATAGCCACACGTGATCAAACCCTTAACGTTGGAGTATTAAGAGTATATAAGACCCTGTATGTAGAAAAGATGGTGGTGGTGCACATTGATCGACACATGCAGGGGCAGATCCTGGAGGTGTTCACACTGTGCATCCAGCACGTTTTGTTTCTGTATATCACGAAATTGACAGATTTGTTTTAGGTATTCATTAGACTTCTTTGAATCAGTTTATCAGTTCATGTGCAGTGTATTCCCTGTGATTTTCTTTGTACTTGAACATAAAATATCAGTTGAGGATGACCAGTGTAGTTGCACGAGCATTCACCTGCAGGGACAGAACCTGGTGGTTTATCACCTGTACATACATTAACAGTTCAGCGTCGATATGGAGCACACGTTTGACAATGGGCGTCAGAAAAGACTAAATTTGATATGAACCTGCTGAAGGTTTGTTTCGTAATTTTTTTTTAAAATTACAGGTACAGGACATTCTATGTGTTTTTGGAGAATTAACCGATGAAATCAGCTGTCAGCGTGTGTCAGAGCAGGACCAGTACAGGGTGCCGTTGCACATCGCACTCATCTGTAAGGACAGATCCTGCAGGTGGCACAGCTGTGCATACAGTGAATAGTTCAGCATTGGTATGAAGAGCACAACTGACAGATGGGTGTGCTAACCATTGCTGCATCTGACATTACACATGAGACTTTATCTGTTCCGTATGATGAACGTTTGATAAATTACACGAACAGGCCATAAGGGCACAGTTACAGAAGGCAGTACTATGCTACATGAAAGTGGTTCAGGCATGACGAGGACTTAAGAAGTGCAGATCAATTCATGTGTAGGGATGAGGGCATTTCTTGCATCTGTATATGCCATTGAACATGATGTATCAGTGTAGATGACCAGTGCAGGGTGTTGTTGAAGACAAAACACCTGTATGGACAGATCCTGGAGGTGGCAGGTGTGCATACCGTAAAAAACTTCAGCATTGGTGTGAAGTGCACAACTGACAGATGGGTGTGATTACCAGTGCTGTTTTGGACATTACAAATAGCCACATGTGATTTATTGAACTCTGACTGTAGTATTTGAACAGGCCATGACAGTGCTTAAGAGCAAGACCAGTGCAGGGTGTAACTTCAGAGAAGCAACCCGTATGGACAGATACCACAGGATACGTACTGTGCATACAGTGTAACTCTACATTCAGAGAAGTTATTTGGTTAGAACATATATATACACACTAGAAAATGCATATAGTAATTATTTAGTTGAATTAGCATCATGAAAGTGTTAATGGATATAGAAGTATAACACTTTATAGAGACGTTGGACTGGAAAATCTTGTATTTCCTCTTGCTTTCCATGTCTGTCTGTCTTTGAGTATGCACGCAACTGGTTAGAAAGCGTGCAACTGCTTTTTACTGTTTTGGAGAGGGGTGCGGACCCTGACTGTTAACCCTCCTAAATGGATTGGATGACCAGTACAGGGTGAAGCTGCACAGAGGTTTTACCTGCAGGGACATACCCTGCAGGCGTGTACACTGTGCATACAGTAAATAATTCAGCATTGGTATGAGGCGTGCATCTGACAAATGACGTGGTAACCAGTGCTGCATCTGACACAACCAGGATTTTTTTCTGTTCTGACGTTAGAGAATTGTATGAACAGGACATGAGCACATTATGAAAGGAGGTAGAACTACGATGCATGTAAAAGTAAAATGTTTCGGCATGACTATTACGATCAAAGACTTTCTGTATAAAATCCTGGAGTTAAGTCAGTTTTCCCTGTAAACTGGTTTATCTGCTAGTTAAACACACACAAAAAACAAACAAAACATAGACGAATACAAGCATACCAGAGCAGGGTGAAATTGCACAGGTGTTTACCCTGTAGGGACAGATCCTGGAGGTGTGTTGACTGTGTATACAGTGAATAGTTCGGCATTGGTGTGAAGCGTGCAACTGACAGATGGGCGTGATAACCAGTGCTGTATCTGACAGTAAACAAAATAACCAGTGCAGTATCTGACTCAAGAAATTAGTAATGTGCATTTTTCATTGTATTTATCACTGTAGAACATAAATGCAGGGTGAAATTGCACAGATGAAGCACCTGTAGGGACAGATCCTGGAGGTGTATAGACTGTGCATACAGTGAATAGTTCAGCATTGGTGTGAAGCGTGCAACTGACAGATGATGGGCGTGACAACCAGTGCTGTATCTGACATTAGCAGATTAGAAACACGTGATACTCCGTATCCTAACGTTTCAGACTTGTGAACATTACCTAACAGACCATACGCGAAAAGTACTATGATACAGAACACATGCACAGCGTCACCAGTGATCAGCGTGGCTAAATGATACATGTACAGTTGTTTATAAGACTTGTGTGCATGTGAATAGAGGGACTCTAAACCTTTTTGTCCCATTCCAGTGGATCAGAAGAGCACAAGCAGTGCAGGTATAGCTGCACATGTTTTGCACGTGTAGAACGGATCCTGCAGGTGTTCATACTGTGCACACAGGAAGCCTTTTCAACACATCTGATAGTCTGTCCGTTTTAACCAGTTCTACATTCAAGACTGAGAATTAGGGACTGTAAAGATGGTGTAAAGAGATATATGGCATTTCGTCTACTTACACTTGACTGAGCTTGAACAGGGTTTCACTGGTGTTCAATCTTGACACTCCAACATGGAAAGGATGACCAGTGCAGGGTGAAGTTGCACAGATCGTACATTGACAGATTCTGGGGGCGAGTAGCCTGTGCATTAAGTGAAAAGTCCAGCATTGATATGAAGCACGGATATGAGACATGGTGGGCGTGATAACCAATGTTGCATCCGACATTCGAAAGAAACAGTAACATGTAATATAACGTTAAGATGACGTGAACAGGATAGAAGAGCCTAACCATGATAGGAAATGAGTGGGATGGGCACTGAGGACATCAAGCTGTGATCTCTTGCTTTTATTGCTGTATGAAAAGTGGGTGACCAGTACATGTATTTGTACAGAAGAGACTCTGCAGGGACATTGAGTGTGCATTCAACGAATTGTTCACCATTAGTATGAAGCTTACAACTGACAGATGGGCGATATAACCACTGCTACATCTAATTCTTTAGCAATATGACCATCTTTGAAGCTACATAAGTGATTGAAAGCATGAAAAATAAGTGACTGGGAACTTGGGATTTAAGCAGACATCTGAAGTGTGCTATAATTCTGTAAATGCGCAGGTAATGTGTATTTCTCATTGTCTTGACATCCCTCCACCAGACAGGCTGGATCAGTGAACAGAAAGGCCAGTACAAGGTGAATCTGCACAAATAAATCACCTGTAGGACAGAGGTACTAGGTGTGGTGGTTGTGCATACAGTGAATAGTTCAGCATTGTATGAAGCGCACAGATGATGGGCGTGATAACCAGTGCTGTATCCAACATTATTAAAGTTATTTCCAAAAATTTTCAAAAGTGACATTGACAGTTGTGTGAAGAGTACGTGGAATGAAGGTTGTGCTGCAATATGTGAAAAATGAAGCTACGTATGAATGGGAACAAATACTACCGCACAATTTTAAGTTGTACTTCAGTCAGATGCACACTTAGTAACATGAATACCTCATTGTATGTGTGAAAGATACAATTTGATGCGACCTAGACAAATTCCCACCACCTTTTTTTATCGATGCCGAATTCTAACATTAAAATGCCAAGACCGAAGAATACTTTGACAAGACACATGATCTATTGGGATCAAGGCTGAGGCCAGTAGTGCTGACAGTGCTGAATGCTAAATAGTGTTGTAACACCCATTGAAGTACTTAATTTCCTGACTAGTGTGTGTGTGTGTACAGACCAGCACAGGGTGAAGTTGCACGTATCACATACCTGTAGGGACACACCCTGCAGGATCCTTACCGTGCACACAGTGAATAGTTCAGCATTGGCGTGAAGCACACCTTGACATGATGGGCGTGGTAACCAGTGCTGCATCTGACAATGTATGATCGGCTATATGGTATTCAGTTGCACCATTAGAAACGAGGTCTTGTCGAACCGAATGTCTGGTGCTTGCAACAGTTTTTTTCAAGGCGGCGTCACTGCGTTCGAACAAATCCATATACGCTACAGCAAATATGCTAGGTAGATGCATGACCGTAACGAGTTGTCCTCTTGTTCAAATCTGTAAAGAAATACTTTGACAGACATGTGCATGCACTCAAGTCGTAAGCATGTAACAACCCACATCGATCGACATATACAATGTTTTGTCTCGTATTATTTAACTTAATTTATCTTTGAGAAAGGAGTGGGTTGGCATCAGAGTGGACAGTGTTTTCACAAGTGAGTCAAAAATGAAAAGGTTTATGCATAAGGAATGTAATGGGCCTGATTTTGACTAAAATCCTGATTTAAAGGATTGTTAAAACCAGTTTTTTCAGTTGGTGACCTCAGTAGTACATAATGTTTGTAGGGGAGATGTTTTTCAATAGACTATTGTGTGAATGTGTTGAACAGTACATAGAGTTGGACAGATTTGCGGGTAAACACTGTGCATACAACAGTTCAGCATTGGTTTGAATTACACAAGTGACAGATTGGCGTAGTAACCAGTGCTGTATCTTGTATTCGAAAATATATAGCATGTGATTTCGAAAATTCATGAATGCTTCAGAATGATGTGAACGAGAGCAGGTATAGGAAACATACTATAGACGATATATCGTGGTTTGGTATGAGGACTTGGATAAGCAGTCTCAACCTTGTGGCCGTGTCAGTTCCTTTTAGAAAGTATTTTTAAGAGCCCGTTTTAATCATTAGGTGTTTTGTATTTAAGATAGCGATGTATTGATCCATGCAGATTACTGCAAAATAACGTGGTGTTGCTGTACCGAGTTATTCCCTGGGTACAGACCTTTCTGTGGTTAGCGAACTGTGACGGCAGTATAACGGAATACTTAGAATGTAGTAACTGGTTAAAAGAATGTAGTAACTGGTTAAAAAAATGTAGTAACTGGTTAAAAAGCCATTAGAATACCCGGGAACAGCTTGGTGCTGATGCACGAAGTTAAATTTTTGTACACAGGCAATGTCTGTCACTGATTAAAACTGCAGCCACCTTTAAAAACACAGAACTTTACAGTTTCTTATATTAGTAGTTGGTTGTGTCTATACAGTAGATATACGATAATGCATTATACTATGTACAGGAGTGTGAAGGGGAATCTGAATCTTTTTTCACTCTGATGGATCAGTGTAGAAGATACGTACAGGGACAGATCCTGAAAGTGTAAGGCCTGTGCATACAGGAAACAGTTCAGCATTGGTTTGAAGCGTACAACTGACAGATGGTGGGCGTGTTAACCAGTGCTGTGTCAGCCATTAGAAAAATCGACCCTGGTTTCTCTACTCTTTATGACTAACATCTGATATGTGAACATGGCATGAGTACATATTTTGAATAAGGTAGTCCTGAGATGCATGAAAGTCAAAAAGGAAGAGCTAAATGTAACAGACAAGCAAAGAAATTAAAAAAAATTCCGGTGTGTGATGGGTGATGTGTGTGAGGAGAGCAGGCCCAATACAGAAGTTGCACAAAAGGGCCCCTGCCGGGACAGATCCTGCAGGTGTGATCACTGTACATACAGTGAACATTTCAGCATTGGTATGAAGCGCACGACTGACAGATGGCGTGTGATTTCATGTTCAAGGTTTAAGTGAACAGGACGTGAGAATAGCACTGTGATACATGAAAAGTAACAATGGGTTAGGCACGAGGACATTAAAGCATAGTTAAAACATTAGTATGAACGCATCTAGATACATGTTTGACATAACCTGCGCTGTATCTGACAGTAAAATAACACTTTAGTAACATGTGATTTCACGTTATAGATTTGTTAGAACTGACGTAAGCCTATTACTATGGCACATGAACAGTGCGTGGGTCAGGCATGAGGACTTGAACAAAGACATCTTCATTTGTTTGACATCATATATACATCTCTAATATATATATATACTCAAAGCAGTCCTAGGTCACGTGTGTACATTAAGTGGCCTGAGGAATCCATAGAACCTTGTTCACTGAGATGTGTTGGTCAACATTGGCGTTTGATGTTTAAAACATTGACTGGTATTGGGCAGGGACAGACAGTATTGTTACTTCAGTGTAAGGTAGTTTGTTAGAAAATGGACAACGTCGCTGTGCTTACAGTAAACAGTTCAGCATTGGTATGAAGCACAACTGACAGATGGTGGGTGTAATATCCAGTGCTGCACGTGACATCAGTACCGTTTGATATATTCCATAAGAGTAACGTTTGATACTCACGTGAACAGGACATACGGCGGGCACATGTATGGGAAAGATGGTACTGCGATACATGTAAAGGTGTGGTTTTGGCTTGAGGACGACTTAAACAAACGTAGACATCTCCATGATTTTCTGGATGTTTATCCTGATTTTGACTTCAATAATGTGTGTGACCATGTCACTGTGAGACAGTGATACATTCAGAATCTCCGCAACCCACTCAGTGTAGAGGATGACCAGTGTTGCACAAACTGTCATCTGCAGGGACAGATCCTGCCGGTGTGCTTTCTGTGCATACAGTGAATAGTTCAGCATTGTTACGAAACGCACCGTTGACAGACGATGGGCGTGGTAACAGTGCTGCATCTGACATTAAGCTACTATGATCTATCGAAAGTTTATGAATGAGAAAGTTTGTGTACAGAACAAAGAGCACGTATCAAACATAGCTAAGTAGGAAGTACTGCGATACATAAAAAAAGATTAACAGGACATAAGAGCATGTATATGGAAGAAGGTAGTGCTGCGACATGCGAGTGGTTTAGGCATGGTGAGTGCTTCAACAAGCGTTGAAGCGTTATGTATATACATTTTGTCATTGAGCTCTGTGTACTGTTAGACTGTTATGTGTAATGTGAATGTGTGGAAGGGACTTTTATTCACTCATTTGAATGTGTAGAGGGTGATCAGTGCAGGATGCAGTTGCACAGAGCACCTGCATGGACAGATCATGTGAACATTTCAGCATTGGTATGGAATCATGATTTCAGTCATTTTTGATAACGAACCAGTTTGAGGTGATGCGTGTTTGCTTTTTAGTCTTTTTTATTCTTTAAAATCTTTTGATTAGTTCATGTTTAGGGATGAGGGTATGTATCAGTGTAGAGGATGACCAGTTGCACAGAACTACCGCTTTTAGGGACAGATCCTGGAGGTGCGTGAACTGTGCATACAGTGAACAGTTCAGCATTGGTATGAAGCGCACAACTGACAGATGATGGGCGTGATAACCAGTGCTGTATCTGACATTACCAAAATAACCTGGTTAACGAAGAACTCAGTATTGATGTGCATGTATATGGAAGGTGTAGTATTGGGAAACTATTTTTATGCATGATGAATTCAACAGCCATATACATATTTTGGTGTTGTTGTATGTACCCTGATTTGGACCCTCGTTTTTCTTTTAAAACCAGTTATTGGAAATGTACATTCAGTTTTGAGGGGTCGTATGAATACGTAACGCATGTTCGGTTTTGAGTGGACGTATGAATACACAATATATGTTCATTTTGAGTGGCCGTATGAATAATGTATGTTCAGTTTTGAGGGGTCATATGAATACATGATCAGTTTTGAGGGGTTGTATGAATACATAGAAATGTGCTTGTGCGGAAACCGGTTCTACTCGCATGCAGCAACACTGTCATTCGATTAATAAAACATACCATGACTACGATGAAGACAGTGCTCTACGTGTAAGGCATTTTGTTAGATAATGATGGTTCAACAAAGGAATAGTTAAGCATTTGTGTGAAACACCAGGTGAAGTTGCACATGAATCCCACCTGTAGGGACAGATCCTGGAGGTGTTTCGAGTTGTGCATACAGTGAACAGATCAGCATCGGTATGAAGCATGCATCTGACAGATGGTGGGCGTGTTAACCAGTGCTGTATCTGACAAAAAATATTTGATTTCTTTATTCCTAGGAACAAGGGCGCGCGCGCGCGTCTGTGTGTCTTTGTATTACTCCCAACCGATTTGTCTGAAATTCGGGCTGTTCTCCAGAGCGCGACGCTAGACAGCGCCACCTGTTTTCTTTTTCTGCCTTAAAAATTTTCTACAGAATTTTGCCAGGGATAACGCTTTTGTTGCCCTGGATTCTTTTGCGTGCGTTAAATGCATGTTGCACACTGGACGTCGGTTTATCGTCTCATTCGAATGACTAGCGTCCAGACCACCAAGTTCTAGTGGAGGGGCAGAAAATACTGGCGACTGCTGGGATTTGAACCAGTGCGCTCAAGATTCTCTCGCTTCCAACGAGAACGCTTTACCTCTAGGCTAACACAGTGATGACCAGTGAGGTAACCAGTGCTGCATCAGACGTTGAGGAAATTGAATAGAAACGTGATTTCACTTATTCGGATGTACTTACAAAATGCAAAAAAAATGTTGAATGTTATGGTTTGGGTCTCTGTGTCAGTGGGTGCGTGCGTATGTGCATATATCTGTAATGGGTCAGAGGAGAGCAGGACCAGTACAGGTGTACTGGGTCAGATCAGAGCAGAACCAGTGTATTTGAACCGTGCATTCACCTGTGGGACCAGATCCTGAATGTGTACTGGCTGTGCATACAGTAAATAGCTCAGCATTGATATGATGCACACAACTGACAGATGACCATCAGTTTTCTGTTCAGATCATTGGTAATGTATGTTCGGTATTTAGTGGCCAGATGAATGTATTTGCTGGTAAACGTGCTTGTAGGAATAGGTTTCTGATGGAATGTGTGGGGAGTGAAGGGGGACGTGGGAGAGTGGGGGTGGGCTTTCTGATCTGGATTACTGGACAGCAGGACCCGTGTAGTGTGGAGTTGCACATTCCACCACCTGTAGGGACAGATTCTGCAGGCGTGTTCATTGTGCATACAGTGAATAGTTCGGCATTGGTATGAAGCGTTCATCTTACAGATGATGGGCGTGAGAAACAGTGCTGTATCTGACAGTAATAAGAATAAATAGCATATGATCTGTTCTACCGAGTTTGAGAATGCAGTTTTTATATGGAAGGTAGTAGCACTGCGAAAGGAGACGCTTTCTCCTGCAAAACAACCACAAAACTGAAAACGCCAGGGTATTGGGTATTGTGAGGTAACCAACACACGCATATGTCTATATAACACGTTCCAGGTCGAGTTGTTGTGCTGGTGGGGACAGACTCTCAGATGTGTAGACTGGTATTGGAGGACATGCACATGAGTGTATGCGTGTGTGCTTGTGTGCGTGCGTGTGTGTGACCCGAGTGTGTGTGACCGAGACCACATCCTCCACTCTGTGATACTGGCTTAATAAAGACAGAATAGTGCAGGGTGTCATTGCACAGTGCTTGCATCTGTAGGGACAGATCCTGGAGGTGCGTGAACTGTGCATACATTAAACAGCACCATTGCTTAAGAGGCCAAAAATGACAAGTGGAAACAGTTTTGCGAGGCACTCAGTTATGACTCAACATTGACAGAGTTCTGGCAATTTTATCGTCGCATGGAAGGGAAAACGTGCACAACAACCCCAGACATGGTAGACACTGACGGAACCAAGCTTAAGACAAACGAAGAAAAAGGATCCGCCCTGCTCAAACGTTTCATACAACAGAGCGATCAAAGAAACTTAAATGAGAAAAAGAAATATATTGGAGTTAAACCAAACCCTTATGCAGACTGGACCTGATGATGGCTTGACAATAGATCTAAATGAAGCAATAGCTAAATGCAAGAAAGAATCTGCCCCTGGCCCAGACAAAGTTCGCTACTCGGACATCAAGGAACTATCGGAAGAAGACAGAAGCAAACTTTTCAATCTATATCAAAACAGTTTCCACAATGGACATGTGCCGGAGGACTGGACACACAGCTTCTTAAAACCCATACCCAAACCAGGAAAGGACCATCATCAGGTAAGCGGCTACCGGATCCTAACCATGCAAAACATCGCTGTAAAGCTCATGGAACGCATGATAGCCAGGAAACTTGCAAGGGATCTTGAACACAGGCACATTCTCCCTTCAAATCAAGGTGGTTACAGAACAGGCAAGTCCACATGGGAAAATGCAGCTGCTTTTGCATATGAGGTGTATGAAGGATTTCAAAGGAAAGAAGAAACACTAGCAGTAGCAATCGACCTTAAAGATGCCTACAATAAAGTCCAGTTTGCACACCTCATGGAGCTGCTAAGGTATGGAGTAAGTTTGACACTGACAAGATGGATAGCAGCAGCGCTTCAGGAAAGAACCGTCGTCCTACGCCTCGGAGATTGGATGTCTGCACCTTCTGAACTATCCATGGGACTGCCACAAGGGTCTCCGCTCTCTCCTGTCCTCTACAATGTCTACACCAAGGGCCTTGCAGACTTAAACAATGGAATAGCTCGGGTGCTTACTCTTCGAAAGATGCTCAGGAAAGAACCAAAGCCGTCCAGAAACAACTAAACAATATTGCTCAATGGTGCAAAGACACAGGATCTTCCATCAATCCAGCGAAAGCCCAAACGTTGCTGTGCACCCTGAACAACAGAACCGCGAGCAAAGCACCACCTTCTGTGTCATTCGATGGGATTCAGATCGAGAAAACTGAATGCCTACGCTACCTAGGAATACACTTCGACAGGATGCTGACCTTCAGAAAACATACGGAAAATACTGTTCTCAAATGCAAAAAAGGCCTTTCAGTCTTAAAGGCAACGGCAACCAAAGGTATTGAACAACGCCACCTTCCTGCTATACCAATCACTCGTCCTCAGTGTGATCGACTACGGACTTGGGCTAACAACACCGTCTCAAGCAACCTCCTAAAATTAGAAAGTACAAAATGAAGCTATGAGGCTGATCCTTGGAACAACAAAAGACACGCCCACAGAAACCATGCGATACCTGCTTGACCTTCCTTCAGTGCAGGCCAGAAACAAGTTAGAACAGGTCAAGACCTACTTCAAAGCATTAGAAATCCCTCAAAACCCACTGCATGACGCAGTCAAAGAACCAAAAGGCAGCCGTCTAGGGCGAGGAAGATCATGGATGGGGCAAGCAGAAGACAATCCAGCTAGTATGCCGACTACAAGACCTGAAAGAAACAAATGGGAGAAAAACCCCGAAAACATCAACCATCTATTCAACACAGCCATTTCACCCACTCTAGGAAGACATTGTCGGGAATGGCCAGAGGGCAAAACTGATGCGGAAGTGAAGCTACTCATAGAAGAAAACAGTAAAGGACATCATCATATACACAGATGGCTCAGTCACCAAAGACCAATCCGGTTGGGGATTCACTGCGAAACAAAATGGAAAAACAGTTAGGGAAGAGAATGCTGCCTACAAAGTCACAACCTCCAGCCTAACGATGGAAGTTGAAGCTGTGACACATGCCCTCCAGTGGCTATCGTCCATCCATACGCCCGGAAACCAACATGCCATGATTCTAACAGACTCAGTGAACCTGATACAGAAAATTGAAAACGGAATGAAGCCCAGAGTGGCATAAGGCAATGCGCAACTTTCAGATAAAAAAACTCACATGGTCATACTGCCCGGGACATGCAGGAGTTAAGGGAAATGAGCGAGCAGACAGACTTGCTGGTAACGCAACACCAACGAGCGGCCTACATCTAGGAAAATCTGAAATCCTCAAAAGTCATAGAATATCAAAAAGAACAGGTACAAGGCCATCACACCATCGATCGCCTCAAAGAAATAAGAGAGCGGGAGCGGCCGTAAGTCTAACATGAAAGGTAGAGCACGATGCTTTGCAAATCAAACCGATATCGGCATCATTTCCAAACCAACATTGCGCAAATTTCTTCAAAACGGAACAGTCTCTGTGGGCTTTTCCAAATACAATAGACTGAGCAACACACTAGACGCCACATTCTTGGCATCAGATCTTTTCCCATCCCTCTTGCGGCCAATCATTGGCAGCCTCTGTGCGTGTGTGTTTGTGTGTATGTGTGGGTCTGTGTTTTTGAGTGCGTTTGTGCATGCGTGAGAGTGTAAGTGTACACAAGTGTCAGGAGAGTGTGTGTGTGAGGGGGAGGTGGGGGTGCAGGGAGGAGGTGAGATAGAGGATGAGGTATGTGAGTGTATGCATGCCTACACTGTGGGAGCATCAGGATATTGGAACGTATATTATATATATCTCTTCTTGTGTGGGGTTGGGGGTGGGAGATATGAGCGTGTGTGTGCTTGTACAAGTGTTCATCTGTGTGTGTGTGCGCCGTGGAAGCTGCGATACATAGACTAGGAACTCCGCGTGTGTGGAGGAGGTGGTAGAGGTGCAGGGAAATTTGTGTGGTGTGTGTGTGTTGGAGCTCATGTACGTTTATATGTATTTGACTGTGCTTTCATATCTATGAAACTGCGTTTTGGGGGCATATCTGTTATGCATGTGTGGGTGTATGTGTGAATGTGTGTCTTCATGTTATATATTTATCTGCTTATTTATCATTGTTGTCTTATTTATTTATTTATTTATTATTATTTTATCATTATTTTCATTAGTACTACCTTTTTTTCATCATAATTATTTATGTATGTACGCTTATATATATATATATATATATTTTTTTTTTTTTTTTTTCTCAAGGCCTGACTAAGCGCGTTGGGTTACGCTGCTGGTCAGGCATCTGCTTGGCAGATGTGGTGTAGCGTATATGGTTTTGTCCGAACGCAGTGACGCCGCCTTGAGCTACTGAAACAAACTGTTCAGGTTCAGGTTAGGGGTGATGCCAAGTCACATCGTATCCTTGCTTCAAGGGAAGGGAGCATAAGATAATGTCGCCTTTCTTCATAAGAACTCGTTTATTTCATGGACATGTTTTGTTGCTCGTCTTTGTACACCTTCGACTGCAGCAGATTGACGCTATAATTTTGGGAACCAAACCGTGTTTCCATATTCTGCGTTGCTAGTAACCAGGCTGTGTGTGGATTTGTGTCAGACTGTTTTAGGTAATTCGTTTTTCGTATTTAGTCGACTTAAAAAATTTTTGGGGGGGTTCATGTGTGGGCGTGAGGGCATTCCCTGGAACTTTTATTTGCGTTTGGATCATGATGCAACAGTGCAGTGGATGACCAGTGCAGGGTGTAGTTGCACAGGTGGTCCACCTGTAGGGACAAATCCTGCAGGTGAATACTATGTGCCTACAGTAAGTGGTTCAGCATTGGTAACAGCGCACAATTGATAAACACTGGGCGTACAAAAACAATGCTACATATAATTAAATATGAAATAGTAGCATGTGAATTAAATGTATAAAAGAAATATGTGAACAGGAATTAAATGTACATGACGTGCCTGACGTGATTGATTCATTGCTGTGTGTTTGAGCTGACAAATGGCTGGTTGAATAACAGTACTGTATCTGACAAACTAATAAAATATTTGTTGATTGTGTCAGGAACATTGATTCTCCAGTACACGGAAGGAAAACAGTTTTTTGTTTGTTTTTTTACGAGGAAGTCTTTGAAAAGACAACTCCACAGTGTTATTGCTGCATGGTTTACTTTTGCCAGTATTGTCTGTATCTGCGACTTTGCTTTTCTCCCTCCCTCTCCCTATCTTCCTCCCCCCTCTTTTCCGTCTTCATCCTTTCCCTGTCCCTCATTCTCTCCCCCCTCTGATTTAATCACTCTATCCACGGATATCATTTCCGCCGATCCGGGATTTTTCTTGCTCCGTCCCCTCTACTTCCCATCCTGTTTTCCCTCATTTGGGAATGTTTCATCATATCTTTATGTATTTGTACAGAGCTGTGTTGCGCGGGGTGTGTGGGTGTGTGTGTGTGTGTGTGTGTCGGGGGGATGGGGAATGTGGAATGTATCTGGACACCGTGCACTACGTTATTACTGCAGTGTTCTACACTTAACTTAGAGAGTGATGAATAACGTTGCCAGTGACGCACAATGCCAGCAGCTGCACAGAAAGCTGCATGTAGAGACAGATCCTGCAGGTGTTGGTGCTGTGCACACAGTGAATAGTTAAGCATTGGTATGAAGCACACAACTGACATGATGGGGTGTGATAAGTGCTGAATCTGACATTCAGATTATTTATCTATTCATCATGACGAAAGTTTGAGAATTATGGAAATGTTTCGTTTGTCTCCGTATCCACCGCCACCTGTCTCTGTATCTGTGTGTGTGGTGTGCGCGCCGTTCATACGTAAGCATTTGAGCTTGAGTAACGTTTCCTTTTCATGTGATTTCACTTGTCAGAGCATTTTCTGGGAACATTGTTGTATAACAGAAGGAAAAAGACCGACAGTGGTTTGGCAGGAGTGTAGCTTTGATCAGCACGTCAGAGCACCCATATTTCACGGCTTTTAATGATTTTAACAAGTGATTTGGAGCAATAGGTACTCTGTATTTAAAACAGTAAAGTATTGAAATTTGCTGGAGGAACATTTTACAAATGTGTATATAGGAACATGTCGTGTTTCAGTACACACCAAGTGCAGGATGAGACCATGCAAAGTTTTTGTTATTGCTGCAGGATAAGCCCACATTAGAATGTTAGCGTTACCTATACCCAGCATCTACATAGATTTGAGGGGAAAATAATGTAATATTGCTGTTTGAGGGAGAAAATGTAATGTTGCGTCTCGGTGCTATATGTACAGATCTTCCTGTGGTCAGTCAGCTGTGGGTGCAGAAAAGTTAGTCACTGGTTAGAAAGCGTGTAACTCCTGTCAATTCAATTATAGGTGTGGGTGATGGGGGTTCCCTAAATCTTCGTCACACTTCAACATGATGGGTAAGTGGAGAGGTAGACCTGTTGGTGTAATTGCACAGGTCACACCTGTGGCGACAGATGGTGCAGGTGTTGTTGCTGTGCACACAGTACACAGTTCAGCATCGGTATGAAGCACTCAGAGATGATGGGCTAACTGGTACTGTAACTTACATTAGAAAATTAAATATGTTAACACTTGAATCCTTATGACTTTGATAATTATGTGAAAAGAGAGGATATGTATGATCTATGATGGATGAAAGATGAGTGGTTGTGGCATGTGTACAACCATAGACATCACCATTATATTTCTGATATCCTGATTTTGACCATCAGTTTTCTCTTCGTGTCAGTTGTAGGTATCAGTGGTTTTTATCACCGTAATACTAATTCTGACCATCAGTTTTTTTGTGAATAGTGAATTTAGTACAGGTGTAGTTGCACAAAAAAACAGCACCTGTAGGATAGACCCTGCAGGTGTTCCTGTGCACACAGTAAATAGCTCATCATTGGTATGGAAAGCTCAACTGACAAGGTGATTGGAGTGGTAATCAACGTTGAATCTAACAATAAAAAGCATAGACAGCAATGTGTGATTTATTGGAAGGTCGTACTGCGTGCGATACAGGCATGAGGACTTTATCAAGCGTAGACATCTCTGTTCACTGCTACATGGACCAGTACATAGTATAGTTGCACAGAAATATCCACCTGAGATCCTAGAGGTTTGTCGACTGCATACAGTGAAATAGTTCAGCATTGGTATGAAGCGCACAACTGACAGATGGGCGTGATAACCAGTGCTGCATCTGACGATCGTTATACATCCACAAGTGATGAAACCCTTAACGTTGGAGTATTAAGAGTATATAAGAGCCTGTATATAGAAAGGTGTTGGTGGTGTACATTGATCGACATGATTTATGTTGTCATTAACTCAGTTGTCTCGTTCATTCTTTTCCAGTGGTTTGTATTTTGATTGCAGGTTAGAAGCACAGACCCAGAATGGAGAGTGGAGTGATCTCCCATCGTCATCCTGTCAGCAGTCATCACACTGCACGTGACCAGCACACAGACGTCCCAACAGTGAGGTCAGTGGATTGTTGTAATACTTTTGAAAGCGTTCTCTTATGTTTTTCTTGCCACAGACCTGGAGGGGGGCGAGGGAGTAGGGGGGGCATAGGTATGGATCTCATTTGAATGTTCCGGTTTTGCTTTCTGTTTGTTGAAAACCATGTCCCGAGACACACTTTATCTTTATTTCGTTTCATTTTATTTATATATGTGTTCGAGTTTATTTTAGCGACGAATAAGTATAGAAGAAAAAGAAAAGAGAAATGAAAAAGTGTAGGAGGGGGGTGGGGGGGGGTGGGGGGGGTGGGAGTCATTTCCTAAGGAGTAACCGTTCATTGATGTGACCTCAAAGACGAAAATGGCAAGGAAAAAATCTTTGAGGATTAAATGGAATGCGTACATAACGCTTGCTTATATTTCTACCCGTATAAGTATACAAATTTAAAAGCAAACTTTATGGAAAATAGCACCAACAGTGATAAACTAAGACAATGATCTTTCGGAACGGGAATAGTGTGTGCGTGCGTGCGTGCATAACTAAATCAGGATACCTGTTTAGATGATAGCCAGTTCAGGGTAAAGTTGCACAGGCAAAGTCACCTGTAGGGACAGATCCCATGGGTGATCGGTTGTGCATACAGTGAACAGTTCAGCATTGGTATGAAGCGCACAACTGATCGATGATGGGCGTGATAACCAGTCCAATCTGACACTAAGAACATTGCCACATGTAATTCGTGAGGCCATAAAGGACGTTGAACTTGAATGTTTAAACAGCAAAACATGAAGAAAAAAAAGTTTTGTATGAAGACTTTAAGCAATAGGCATTTGACATATGCTGGTGGACAGATTCTACAGATGTGTAAATTTGCAAATTGTTGCCGTGTGTGTAGTTGCTATGTGTGTGTGTGTGTGTGTGTGTTGTGTGGGTGAGTGGGTGTTTTTTCCGTTCCTCCAACCCGACATGCTGGATCAGTGAACAGAAAAACCAATACAGGATAAAGTTGCAGTGATTTGACACCTGTAGGAACAGATCATGGAGGTTTAGCACTGTGCGTAGTGAATAGTTAAACATTAGTTTGAAGCGCATCTAGATACATGTTGGGCGTGATAACCAGTGCGGTATCTGACAGTAAAATAACTTTAGTAACATGTGATTTCACGTTAGAGATTTGTTAGAACTTGACGTAAGCCTATTACTATGGCACATGAACAGTGAGTGTGGATCAGGCATGAGGACTTTAACAAAGACAGACATCTTCATTTGTGTTTGACATCCTATATACATCTCTCTAATATATATTATATATATATATATATATATATATATATATATATATATATATATATATATACACTCAAAGCAGTCCTAGGTCACGTGTTTACATTAATAAGTGGCCTGACGAATCCATAGTACTTTGTTCACTGAGATGTGTTGGTCAACAAACATTGGCGTTTGATAACATGCATTGACTGGTATTGGGCAGGGACACAGTATTGTTACTTCAGTGTAAGGTAGTTTGTTAGAAAATGGACAACGTCGCTGTGCTTACAGTAAACAGTTCAGCATTGGTATGAAGCACAACTGACAGATGGTGGGCGTAATATCCAGTGCTGCACCTGACATCAATATCGTTTGATCGATCTATTCCATATGAATAACGTTTGATACTCGCGTGAACAGGACATACGGCGGGCACATGTATGGGAAAGGTGGTACTGCTATACATGTAAAGGTGTGGTTTTGGCTTGAGGACGACTTAAACAAACGTAGACATCTCCATGATTTCCTGGCTGTTTATCCTGATTTTGACTTCATAATGTGTGTGACCATGTCACTGAGATAGTGATACATTCTGAATCTCCGCAACCCACTCAGTGTAGAGGATGACCAGTGTTGCACAAACTGTCATCTGCAGGGACAGATCCTGCCGGTGTGCTTTCTGTGCATACAGTGAATAGTTCAGCATTATGAAACGCACCGTTGACAGACGATGGGCGTGGTAACAGTGCTGCATCTGACATTAAGCTACTATGATCTATCGAAAGTTTCTGAATGAGAAAGTTTGTGTACAGAACAAAGAGCACGTATCAAACATAGCTAAGTAGGAAGTACTGCGATACATAAAAAAAAAGATTAACAGGACATAAGAGCATGTATATGGAAGAAGGTAGTGCTGTGATATGCGAGTGGTTTAGGCATGGTGAGTGCTTTAACAAGCGTTGAAGCGTTATGTATATACATTTTGTCATTAAGCTCTGTACTGTCGCACTATTATGTGTAATGTGAATGTGTGGGACTCTTTTATTCACTCATTTGAATGTGTAGAGGGTGATCAGTGCAAGATGCAGTTGCAGAGCACCTACAGGGACAGATCATGTGAACATTTCAGCATTGGTATGAAGCGCACAACTGACAGATGGCGTGTGATTTCATGTTCAAGGTTTAAGTGAACAGGACGTAAGAATAGCACTGTGATACATGAAAAATAACAGTGCGTTAGACACGAGGACATCAACAAGCATGGACATCTTTATAATGTATGAAAAGTAACAGAAAGAATGAAATGGGGAGTCAGAACTATCTTCTGTATCAACCCTTCAGCCCAATCTGACCGCCTGTCTGTTAGGACTTTCAGACGTAATATTCTCGTGTGGTACTTTAGAGGCATGTTCTTGCCAGGGACGTATTGTACAGGTGTGGATCTTGAAATACTATGAGAATAGTCCCTTGGATGAAAGCTTTTATGTGGCTGATCATTGATTTCTAAAATCCTTTAATAGTGAACAAAGGACAGAACGTCCCGTGCAGGGTTAAGCTGCACAGATTGATCACCTGTAGGGACAGATCCTGGAGGTGTGTATACTGTGCATACAGTGAATAGTTCAGCATTGGTGTGAAGCGCACAACTGACGGATGGGCGTGATAACTACTGCTGTATCTGACAATAAAAAAAAAAACAAAAAAAACAGTACTGTATTTGACTCCAGAAATTTTAAATAGTAAATTGTAATTTGACTGAATTATTAGAAAGAACAGGATATAGGATAGTCTTACAGGGAATGGGCTTGTGCTATGATACAAGGAAGAAGAGTGGTCTTGGCAAGAGGACCTTGGTAAGCATGGACGTGTCCAGGATTTGTCTAAATTGATCCAAGTAACGTCAGGTTGAATTTGAGTTTCAGGATCTCTGTTGAAACTTTTAACTATGATTATCCAGAATATTATTGTTACCGTGATTGTATGTGGTTTATTAGAATATAATCATGTACAATTAAGTCGTACGTGTTTCGAGATCTGAGTCAACATGATCACGTTTTCTCAGTAATTTGATTCAGCGAATTTGTCCTATGCGTTGTGATGAATGTCCACTCACTCCTGGCATGTCTACATTGTACAACACTGTATCTGTATGTTTCTTTTGGAAGGTATAGATCGTTGACACTTTTCCGATGGGTTAGTGTAGAGGATGACCAGAATAGGTGTAACTGCAGATATCGCGTGTCACAAGGTATTTTTTTCTTCCTCAGAAACGTATGTCTTGTGTATGTCTAACCAAACAGTTGGTATTGCCATTGTCAGCAATAGCACGATACCAAATATTGTATGTTACATGAAATATGTAACATGTTCAGTGTGTGTGTGTGTGTGTTAGTGTGTGTATTAGTGTGTGTGTGTATTGTGTGTGCGTGATGGGTCACAGGACGAGTACAGGGTGTAGCTGCTGCACAAAACTGACGCCTGTAGGGACAGATCTTGCAGGTGATTTCCCTGTGTGCATACGGTGAACAGTTCAGCATTGGTATGAAGCGTGCAAGTGACAAGATGGGCGTGACAACCAGTGCTGTATCTGACATGTGATTTGTTTGACTTGCTTGAAGGGGGTGTGTGTGTGTGTGAAATTGCACAGAACGAACACCAGTAAGGACAGATCCTGGTGTTATGTCTGTGCATACAGTGAACAGTTCAGCATTGGTGTGAAGCGCACTACTGACAGATGATGGGGGTGATAACCCGTGCAAGGAATACGAAGAATACGGAGGATTGTTGTATGAAGGTTGTATGAAAAATTATTTTAAAAGAACAATCTGAAGGTTTTCAACATAGATCTCTGCACGGTGTTAGGTATTAGTCGTCAAATGCACATACAATGCATTTTTCATTGTATTTATCACTGTAGAACATAATCAGTGCACAGTGAAGTTGGACCTGTAGGGACAGATCCTGGAGGTGTCTCTGCTGTGCATACGGTAAACATTTCAGCATTGGTATGAAGCGCACATCTGGCAGATGATGGGTGTGATAACCATTGCTGAATATAACATATGCTAACATGATTTAAATAACGGCAAAAAAATTAAGCCGTAAAACTGAAGTTGACAGGACTCGAGTACGTAGAACAAAGGTGGTTGTACTGTAATGTATGGAAAACGAAATCTAAAAATGACTGGGAACAAAGACTACTGCACGAACTGGCTGATTTGTACTGAAGTACAGAGTGAAGGTGCACAGATTCATCACCTGTAAGGACAGATCCTGCAGGTGTGTAGTCCGTGCATACGGTGAACAGTTCAGCATTGGTATGAAGCGTACAGATGGATGTGTAACCAGAGTTGCATCTGACATAACAAACCAGAAATGATTTCTTGTATCTTATCAACGTTGAATTATTTGTACAGTACAGTACATAACGTGTAGGAAGTACTACGAAACATAAAAAATACTTCTTTATACTTATTTTTCATTGCGGACGAATTAAAAGCTACTGCATAGAACGCTTAAACGTAAACAGCACAGATAACACATGACAGATAACGGGACCAAGGCAGAGGCCGGGAGTGCTGACAGTACACAATGATAAAGGGGGGAGAGGGAGGGAAAACGAGAGGAGGGTTCCCTTCATACTTTCACAGTTCAGAACTGAACAGAAGGAAAAGTGCAGGATGAAGTTTCACCATAGTTACACCTGGGGACAGATCCTGCAGGTGTCAATACTGTGCACACAGTGAACAGTTCAGCATTGGTGTGAAGCGTGCAACTGACATGATGGGCGTCATAACCAGTGCTGCATCTGACATTTTAGAAATACCAGCCATTGATATTTCTGTTTTGACTAACATGGGAGAATTATGGCAGAAGGCGGTACTGCAATGCATGAACAATGAGTGGTTTTGGCATGACTTTCAAGCTTAGACATCTCCATGCTTTTGTTGCTGGATGCTCTGTCTCTGTCTCTGTACTTGTAGTTTCAGATTCCACACCTGTAGGGACAGATTATCAGCTGTGCATACAGTAAATAGTTCAGTGTTTAAGATTTAAGACTCGCTGTAACAGTTGTGAAAACAGAAATCGAGTAACGTAGAATAAAGGTGGTTGTACTGTAATATATGAATAAAAGAAAACTGAGAATGACTGGGAACAAAGACTGCACAGATATACCACCTGTAGGGACAGATCATGCAGGTGTATATGTGCATACAGTGAATTGTTCAGAATGGCATGAAGTGTACAGCTAAGATGGGCGTGATGAACAGTGCTGCTGCATTTGGCATCAAACGGCGGTAATTGATTTCTAAAATATTGACAATTGTGTGAACAGGTCATGACAATATGGAGAACGATTGTTTGAAGGGAGTATTAAAAAAACAACAAAAAAAACCCAACTAATCGGAACAACGGTTTTATTAACATGGACGTCTGCACGGTATTCATATGTACTTTGTCGTCAAATGCAAAGGTGATGTGCCTTTTTTTATTTTTATATTTCATTCATCAGTTTAGAGTATGACCAGTGCAGGGTGAAGTTGCACAGAACATGATCTGTAGGGACAGATCCTAGAGATGTAAACACTGTGCACACTGTGAATAGTTCAGCATTGGTATGAAGCGTGCATCTGACAGATGATGGGCGTGATAACCAGTGCTGTATCCGACATTTGTTAAATTGCTACCAGTGATTCTTGAAATTGTGATAACCGTTGGAGAAATGTCAGTATAACAGTACACAAGCATGTATATGTTTCTTAAATTGCATTTATCATTTCCAGTGGTCATTAATATCAATTTCCACTGATTTTGATTTTGGCTGCAGGTTAGAATCACAGTGACCCAGAATGAGACTCGTGTTTCATGGACTACATGCAGACGAGGCAGTCCCCCCTTTTCCCTGGGTGAAAATAAGGTGAAATGAATTGTCATTTGTGAATGTGCAGCCATGAAATCATGGAATGTTGTGTGAAGGTGCTGGTTTTACACAACACTATCTGCAGTGGTCTGGCATGAGGATATTAAACATTTCATGTTTTGGTCACTGTACCCGTTCCTTCCAATATTGTCATTTTGTAGCCAAGCACAAGTGATCTGTTGACTATTCAAACCAGCACTTTATATAGGTGTGCTGTAAGGAACATTCTGTAGAATCAATTGTAATACAGTCCGTGACAGGGTCTGAATGACATGCATAGGGCTCTGTCACTGCAGCATGTTTTTCTTTCGAACAGTCATCGTGACCAGTACCTGTAGGTTATTTAACATGGAAAATTTGTTGCTGACGATACAGCGCTCTCGCCAGTCGACTGCCACATTGCATATAGAGCTGTCGGTGACTAAAGAATGCATAAGCCCTTTGAACTGCTTTTATTCCACCTTGGCTGTGTGTGGGTGTGTGTAGTACTGCATAAGTGTGTCTAGTACTGCGTTATATGTGCGCGTGTGTTCCCATCCCTCCACACACTGACATGAACAGAAAGAACAGTACAGGATGAAGTTGCACAGATTCTTCACGTGTAGGGACAGATCCTGGAGGTGCTTTCGCTGTGCGTACAGTAAATAGTTCAGCATTGGTATGAAGCGCACAACTGACAGATGGGCGTGACAACCAGTGCTGCATCTGGCATACTAAATAGCATTTTATTTCTCAAGACTGACAGTGACAAATGTGTAAACAGGCCCCGAGAGTCTATAGAACGATGGTGGTTGTATTGCATAAAATTGAGAATTGAGAAAGATTTGGAACAAAAACTGCACGAATTTAAACTGCACTCGTCCAATGCACATTAAATGAAATGCATTTTGCTCATTATGTGTGAATATACTTGTATATTTTCCGTTGAGGGCGAATAACACTTCAAGTATGAACAGCGAAGAAAAGAGGTTAATTCACAGACCCTGTATGTATGTATATATATATATATATATATAGATATAGATATAGATATAGATATAGATATATAGTATGCATGTTTATATATATGTGTATATATGTGTGTATGTGTGCACACACACACACACACACACACACACACACACACACACACACACACACACACACACACACTCTCAGTCAGAGGTTACGATTAACGTTGCATTGTCCTCAACCTGCATGATTCGGTTAAAAGTATTCGTTCGTCTTTGACCCATTGATCTTTGATCCTCGCACACATATGGAACAGACTACTGAACAGCCACGGAAGTGATCAGCAACATGCAGAGTCTGTCGGACATTGAAACTTGACAGGGACTCCCTCACCCCTCCGCGTAAAGTACACAGCCTGTGCATGTTCAGCATTGGCATGAAGCACACAACTAACAGATGGGCGTGATGACAGTAACACATAGCATCCTGTCATTTCTCAAATCTTTATATGTATGCACAGGATGAAGTTGCACAGATCACCTGCAGGGACAGATCCTGGAGGTGTTAGCACTGTGCATATAGTGAATAGTTCAGCATTAGTATGAAGCACAACTAACAGATGGGCATAACCAGTCCTGAATCTGACATTTTTAAATAGCAATTTCTCGAAACCTTATAAATGAAGGTCAACAGTACTGAAAAAGCATGGATGTGGAAGGAGATAGTGCTAGAAAACGTACGTTTTAGGCATGAGGACTTTAAAACCATAGGCATGATGCTGGTGTTATGATACCCTGATCTTGGCCACCAGTTTACTCTTTAAAACAAATACCATGTGATTTCTCGACACCTTAACACAGAATTATGTGACCCATACATAGAGCATGATGATTCAGGGAGAGCATGACCAGTCAGGGTGTAGTCAGAGACATCTCATACACTGAAACGTAAAAGGGACAGAAACACATGACGGATATCGGGACGAAGGCTGAGGCCGGAAGTGCCGGCAGTGCAGAATGCTGTGTACATTGTTGATACTGTAAACCATTGGGGTACTATAAACCATTGGGGTACTTACATCCACCCTGGCTGGTTTGTGTGTGTGTGGAGGGGGTTCCTTTAATCTTTCTGTACTCTTGAATGGAGAGGACCAGTGCAGAGTAGTTGCACAGATGGTATACCTGTAGGGACAGGTCCTGGAGGTTTAACAGCTGTGCATACAGTAAACAGTTCAGCATTGGTATAAAGCGCACAACAGACAGATGGGCGTGATAACCAGTGCTGTATCTGACACTGAAAATTTTAGAAAATTCAGTAGCAACATATTCTGTCGTTGAGGGTGGTTATGGAGTGTGGCAGGTGGGGGGCGGGGGGGTGTTGAGGTTCTTGGTAATTCGTGAAGCTGTGCATCCATCCCTGATAGCTCTGAAGAGCAGGAGCTGGTAATACCACTGTCCAGTGATTAGTTCAGCATTGGTGTGTTTTATAGGTTTTTTTTTGCAAAGGGGGGGGCGGGGGGGGGGGATATGAAGAGAACATGGTAGTTCTACAACACATGAAAACGAAACAGTGGTTTGGTATGAGAGATTTGTGGAAACCCGACTCCATCACGTGTTTTCACTGTGTCGTCTGTCTGTATCTGTGGATGTGTGCGTGGTGAAGGTGGTTGGGGATTCCCCTTTTTGTTGGCACTGAAGGGCAGGACCATGCAGGGGGACGTTGCACAAAGACACTGTAGGGTCAGATGCTGGAACGGGCGCAATAGCGGAAAGGTTCAAGTGTTGGACTTGCGATCAGAGGGTCCCGAGGTCGAATCTCGGTGACGGCACCTGGTGGGTAAAGGGTGGAGATATTTTCCGATCTCCCAGGTCAACGTATGTGCAGACCTGTTAGTGCCTGAACCCCCTTCGTGTGTATACGCGTGCAGATCATATACGCACGTGAAAGATCCTGCAATCCATGTCGGCGTTCGGTGGGTTATGAAAACAAGAACATACCCAGTATACACAACCCTTGAAAACAGTATGGCTGCCTACAAGGCAGGGTAAATCTAAACAACTAAAAAGTCATACACGTAAAATGTTAAATGTATGGGTGTATGTGTTCGTGCCTGAAATCTTAATGACACGGGAAACATGAGCGCCCAATGGCAGCTGTCAGTCGGCTCTACCCAGGTAGGCAGCCTGTTGTGCAAATGACCCCGTGTCGTCTGTACGATGATGTAGTTCTCAGAAATCCTGACGCTGACCGTCATGAAGCCAGTTATAAGTGACGTGTTCCATGTCTGGAGAAGCAGTATGCGGAAATGTGCTGAGACAAGATCGACAGTGTGGGTGTGGGTTTGTGTTAGAGGGGGGGGGAGGTGTCCCATCTCCCGCAAAGCCATGTTGGTGAACAGAATGACGTGCAAGGTAAAGTTACACAGAACACCTAGGGACATGTCCTGAAAGCTTATCACTTGCGCGTACAGTAAATAGTTCAGCATTGGTATGATACGTATGCCTCTGACAGGTGATGGACGTGATAACCTGTGCTGACATTGAAAACAATTGTCCACATGTGATTTCATGTTCGAGGTTTAAGTGAACAGGACGTAAGAATATTACTGTGATAACATACAAGTAACAGTGGGTTAGACACGAGGACATTAACAAGCATGGACATAATTTTCAATCTATGAAAACTTGATTTTAACTATCGGGTTTTCTTATTAATTCTGCCATGCGTGTTCATTACTGTCAAAATTTTGACAAAATTTGAACATGCTTAAATAAAACTGGAATGTACTGCAACACATGAAAAGGTTGCAACAATAGGTCATGGATGGAAATTCAGTGATCAGATCATTCTGGTGACCTGGGGCAAAAATTTTCCGTTCTTGTTGATCTATGTACATTGGAAGGTGATAGAATGGAAACGAACACATATCTACCAGTTTGTGAGGGTGTGGGTTCTAATCCCGCTCTCGTCTTTTTCTTGATGTTGACAAGATGATCATGGATAACCCTACAAGTGACAAGTGTGCGGGTTTTGGACCGTGAATGATCTGGTTCTTCTGAGCATAAAGATACTTCATGTAAACAGGCATATTAGAGCTATGTGTTTTGGAACGCTTCCATGTTATTAGTATATATGTATGACTATTCGTTACACTGTTTACATTTGTGTAGAGGCGACTATTTCAGCTCTGGTCTGGGATGGTATGAAGCGTGCAGCTGACAGATGGGGGTGATGAGCAGTGTTGATGTGAAAGTTAAACATTGGGAGCCTGTAATGTCTTAAATATTTTTCCACTGAAGTTTTAGAATGTGATAGAGAACAGTCCAAGGGAGGGTAGTTGTACTGCAGGGACAGATCCTGAAGTTGGCAGATCTTCTGCATACAGTGAATAGTTCATTTTTGGCTGGGGGATTGGGGTGGGGGGTGGACGGGGGAAAGGAACATCTGAGTGGGCGTAATAAGCAATACTGCACATGACATGAAGAATATATTTGCAGCTATATATTAATAGCTTTATCATCTAATACGAAACCAGTGCAGGGTGTAGTTGCACAGAGAACTCGCCTGTAGAAACGATTCTTCTGGTGTACAGCCTGTGCATACAGTGAAAAGTTCGGCATTGGTATGAAGCGCACAACTAACATTTGGGCGTGATGACCTACGCTGCATCTGACAGTAACAGATATTGCAGCATGTGACCTCCCTTCGTCAGTCAGCAGTCATCACACCACACTTTACCAGCACACAGGTCAGTGAAGTCATACGGTTTTAGGCTCACATGTATTTACACAATGTGAGTCTCTATTTAATAAGTGTGCCGGATTGAGTTGTCAACTTTTCTCCAAAGAGAAGTTCTCTTGTAGTGTTGGTCATACAATTGAAACGAGAAATATGTTTAGAAATGTATGTGTTCGAGCAATCGAGATCGCATAAAATCATAAAGTTAATCCCAATTTACATTGACACAACTATGAACATTGTTTTCGGCTGTGGAAGTTTATGGCGTTTCCTTACTCCCTGATCCGAGGGCATTCTCTGTATCTGTATTTACAGTGAACATGTATGATTGCAGTGGATGACCAGTGCAGGATGTAGCTGCACAAAGCATACACCTGTAGGAAAAGATCCTGAAGGTACACTACAATGCATACAGTGAATAATCAAACATTGGTATTGAGCGTGCAGCTGACAGATGATGGGCGTGATATCCGACATTTTGAAATGGTTACCTTCGATTTCTCGAAACCGTACTATCGTTGAATTATTTGAACAGTACTCAAGAGCATATAATTATATGGAATAAGGACATTAAAAATCCGACATGTTGGTGTTATAATACCCAGATTTTAACTACCAGTAGTTAATGGGAATGTATGCTCGGTATTTAGCGACCGTATGAATGATATAAAAACTATTTTTAGAGATGTAGGACAAAGACATTGACAGTATAGTTTTAAAACCTATCAATATTAAAATGATATAGTGTTCTTTGTTGATGCTGCCGTGGAAGGCAGTTTGAATTATGATCAGTGGCGTGTGTGTCTGTGTGGTGTGTGTGAGGGAGGGGGTGTGTGTGAGGGAGGGGGAGATAAGGGGAGAGAGGAGATAGACCCCCATCCTACGCGCGATATGGCTTAGTGATTTCAGAAAAGTGCAATATGAAGTTGCACGGATAAATTACCTGTTGGGACCGATCCTGCAGGTGAAGACACTGTACATTGAATAAATGCAATGGTGTGAAGCGCACAACTGACAGGTGGCGAGCGTGATAACCAGTGCTGCATCTGACATTGAAAACAGACGTGATTTGTTAAACCCCTATGACTACCATATTAACCAGCCATGAGGGTTGTAAGGGCAGAACCAATGCAGGGGGTGTCACAAAGGAACATGAACGGACACATACTATGCACGTTTGTCAAGTGTATTGGGTATCTAGTAGCCTTAGGAATACGTAAAATGTGGTCCTCGGGACGGGTTCTACGGACGTGTAGGCTATTTTCAGAACTTCATTTCACCGCACAACATGTTGGCTCAGTAAACAGAAAGACCAGTGCAGAGCGAAGTTACACAGAAACGTGAGGGTGAAGACAGTTTGGGCATGAGTACTGAGTCATCTGCATGATGAAGGTAGATGGAATAAGACAGTTTGGGCATGAGTACTGTGACAGTCATCTGCATGAAGGTGGATGGAATGAAGACAGTTTGGGCATGAGTACTGTCAGTCATCTGCATGAAGGTAGATGGAATGAAGACAGTTTGGGCATGAGTACTGTCAGTCATCTGCATGATGAAGGTAGAAAAAAAGGGGGGGGGGGAGGGTATGGATTTCATTTGGTGAGTTCCGGTTTTGCTTTGATTGGTGGTGAAAACTATGTCCCGAGACTCGCTTTGATCGGATTGAATGGAATGCTTACATCTTCCTACCCGTATGATCAGTGCACAAATTAAAAGCACACATGTGTTTGCTTCTGACACTCGCAGAAGAAAATGCTAAACGACATGGAGAATGGCACAAGCAGTGATAAACTAAGACACCGTTCTTTCGGAACGGGAATAGTGTGTGTGTGTGTGTGTGTGTGTGTTTCCCCGTTCCTCCAGCGTGACATGCTGGATCAGTGAACAGAAAAACCAATACAGGATAAAGTTGCAGTGATTTGACACACGTAGGAACAGATCATGGAGGTTTTAGCAGTGTGCATACAGTGAATAGTTAAAACATTAGTATGAAGCGCATCTAGATACATGTTTGACGTGATAACCAGTGCTGTATGTGACAGTAAAATAACTTTAGTAACTGTGATTTCACGTTCGATTTGTTAGAACTTGACGTAAGCCTGTTACTATGGCACATGAACAGTGAGTGGGTCAGGCATGAGGACTTTAACAAAGACAGACATCTTCATTTGTGTTTGACATCCTATATACATCTCTAATATATTATATATATATATACACTCAAAGCAGTCCTAGGTCACGTGTGTACATTAATAAGTGGCCTGAGGAATCCATAGTACTTTGTTCACTGAGATGTGTTGGTCAACAAACATTGGCGTTTGATTAAAACATGCATTGACTGGTATTGGGCAGGGACAGACAGTATTGTTACTTCAGTGTGAGGTAGTTTGTTAGAAAATGGACAACGTCGCTGTGCTTACAGTAAACAGTTCAGCATTGGTATGAAGCACAACTGACAGATGGTGGGTGTAATATCCAGTGCTGCACCTGACATCAATATCGTTTGATCGATCTATTCCATATGAATAACGTTTGATACTCGCGTGAACAGGACATACGGCGGGCACATGTATGGGAAAGGTGGTACTGCGATACATGTAAAGGTGTGGTTTTGGCTTGAGGACGACTTAAACAAACGTAGACATCTCCATGATCTTCTGGCTGTTTATCCTGATTTTGACTTCAATAATGTGTGACCATGTCACTGAGATAGTGATACATTCTGAATCTCCGCAACCCACTCAGTGTAGAGGATGACCAGTGTTGTTGCACAAACTGTCATCTGCAGGGACAGATCCTGCCGGTGTGCTTTCTGTGCATACAGTGAATAGTTCAGCATTGTTACGAAACGCACCGTTGACAGACGATGGGCGTGGTAACAGTGCTGCATCTGACATTAAGCTACTATGATCTATCGAAAGTTTATGAATGAGAACGTTTGTGTACAGAACTAAGAGCACGAATCATAGCTAAGTAGGAAGTACTGCGATACATAAAAAAGATTAACAGGACGTAAGAGCATGTATATGGAAGAAGGTAGTACTGTGATATGCGAGTGGTTTAGGCATGGTGAATGCTTCAACAAGCGTTGAAGCGTTATGTATATACATTTTGTCATTAAGCTCTGTGTACTGTTACACTGTTATGTGTAATGTGAATGTGTGGAAGGGACTCTTTTTTTTCCACTCATTTGAATGTGTAGAGGGTGATCAGTGCAGGATGCAGTTGCACAGAGCACCTGCAGGGACAGATCATGTGTGAACATTTCAGCATTGGTATGGAATCATGATTTCAGTCATTTTTGATAACGAACCAGTTTGAGGTGATGCGTGTTTGCTTTTTAGTCTTTTTTATTCTTTAAAATCTTTTGATTAGTTCATGTTTAGGGATGAGGGTATGTATCAGTGTAGAGGATGACCAGTTGCACAGAACTACCGCTTTTAGGGACAGATCCTGGAGGTGCGTGAACTGTGCATACAGTGAACAGTTCAGCATTGGTATGAAGCGCACAACTGACAGATGATGGGCGTGATAACCAGTGCTGTATCTGACATTACCAAAATAGCAAGATTTGATTTTTCTAAACCTGGTTAACGAAGAACTCAGTATTGATGTGCATGTGTATGGAAGGTGTAGTATTGGGAAACTATTTTTAGGCATGATGAATTCAACAACCATAGACATATTTTGGTGTTGTATGTACCCTGATTTGGACCCTCGTTTTTCTTTTAAAACCAGTTCTTGGAAATGTACATTCAGTTTTGAGGGGTCGTATGAATACACAATATATGTTCAGTTTTGAGTGGCCGTATGAATAATGTATGTTCAGTTTTGAGGGGTCATATGAATACATGATCAGTTTTGAGGGGTTGTATGAATACATAGAAATGTGCTTGTGCGGAAGTTAGATAATGATGGTTCAACAAAGGAATAGTTCAGCATTTGTGTGAAACACTAGGTGAAGTTGCACATGAATCCCACCTGTAGGGACAGATCCTGGAGGTGTTTCGAGTTGTGCATACAGTGAACAGATCAGCATCGGTATGAAGCATGCATCTGACAGATGGTGGGCGTGTTAACCAGTGCTGTATCTGACATAAACATTTGATTCCTTTATTCCTAGGAACAAGGGCGCGCGCGCGCGTCTGTGTGTGTCTTTGTATTACTCACAACCGATTTGTCTGAAATTCGGGCTGTTCTCCAGAGCGTGACGCTAGACAGCGCCACCTGTTTTCTTTTTCTGCCTTAAAAATTTTCTACAGAATTTTGCCAGGGATAACGCTTTTGTTGCCCTGGATTCTTTTGCGTGCGTTAAATGCATGTTGCACACTGGACGTCGGTTTATCGTCTCATTCGAATGACTAGCGTCCAGACCAAGTTCTAGTGGAGGGGCAGAAAATACTGGCGACTGCTGGGATTTGAACCAGTGCGCTCAAGATTCTCTCGCTTCCAACGAGAACGCTTTACCTCTAGGCTAACACTGTGTGATAACCAGTGAGGTAACCAGTGCTGCATCAGACGTTGAGGAAATTGAATAGAAACGTGATTTCACTTATTCGGATGCACTTACAAAATGCAAAAAAAATGTTGAATGTTATGGTTTGGGTCTCTGTGTCAGTGTGTGGGTGTGTGCGTGGGTGCGTGCGTATGTGCATATATCTGTAATGGGTCAGAGGAGAGCAGGACCAGTACAGGTGTACTGGGTCAGATCAGAGCAGAACCAGTGTATTTGAACCGTGCATTCACCTGTGGGACCAGATCCTGAATGTGTACTGGCTGTGCATACAGTAAATAGCTCAGCATTGATATGATGCACACAACTGACAGATGACCATCAGTTTTCTGTTCAGATCATTGGTAATGTATGTTCGGTATTTAGTGGCCAGAGGAATGTATATGCTGGTAAACATGCTTGTTGGAATAGGTTTCTTTGGAATGTGTGGGGAGTGAAGGGGGACGTGGGAGAGTGGGGGTGGGCTCTCTGATCTGATGGATTACTGGACAGCAGGACCCGTGTAGTGTGGAGTTGCACATTTCCACCACCTGTAGGGACAGATTCTGCAGGTGATTTCATTGTGCATACAGTGAATAGTTCGGCATTGGTATGAAGCGTTCATCTTACAGATGATGGGCGTGAGAAACAGTGCTGTATCTGACAGTAATAACAAATAGAAGCATGTGATAAGTTCTACCGAGGTTAGAGAATGCAGTTTTTATATGGAAGATAGTTGCACTGCGAAAGGAGACGCTTTCTCCTGCAAAACTGAAAAGGCCAGGGTATTGTGAGGTAACCAACAGATACATTATTTGTCCAGGTAATATTTTAGCTGATCGTCAGAACTGAATGTTTAACAGAAAAATATAAGCTGAAAACAATTCAGAAGCAGCATTAATTGGCATAAAAAAAAAGACAAGTTTTGTAATTTTTTTTATGGGCGTGATAACCTGTGCTTTATATTAAGCATGCTAGTTTTGACTGTCGTGTGTTTTCGGTAATTAGAGGACTTAATTTTGTATCGGTTCATATGTAGGGGGTAAGGTCAGTGAGGTCAGGTAGTTTTTGGTTCACGTGTCTTTTTACACAAAAAACATGTCTCGTGTCGAGTCGAGTTGTGTTGGTGGGGACAGATTTTACAGATGTGTAGACTGGGATTGGAGAACATGCACAGGACTCCCTGTGTGCGTGCAGTGTCATTGCACAGTGCTTGTACCTGTAGGGACAGATCCTGGATGTGTTCGAGCTGTGCATACAGTGAATAGTTTGGCACTGGTATGAAGCGCACAACTGACAGATTATGGGCGTGCTAACCCGGCAGTACTGTATCTGACATTAGAAAATAAAATAGTAAATGCACCTTCATTGAATTTACCTCAGGAAATGTTAACGGGATATAAGATCTGTCCTTGGTACAAGTTCTTTTCCCGATTTATATACAACCTGGTGGTGTCCCATCCTTCTCCTTCGAATCAGATCCTTGAGTGTATGCATTGTGCATACAGTGAATAGCTCAGCTTTGGTATGAAGCACATTCACTCTATCATAAACCAGTGACAGTGCTACATCTGACATAAGCAAATTGAATAGAAACATATGTTGAATTCACGTTAGAAATAAATGATACATGCAGTAAGTGGAGCAGGCATGAGGGTCAAGCTGTGAAATCCTGATTTTATTTCAAGTAGTTTTTGGTTCACGTGTGTACTTACACACAACGTGATTCTCATGTGTCGGGTCGTCGTCACCTTCGTGTAATTTAAAGAAATGTATACGCGGTCCCGTTGCCCATGCTCTAAATTCAAAAGTAAAACATGCATTTAAATGACCTGTAACAAGATCACATAAGATTATAGTTACATTCCAGTGTACATTGACACATGAATACTGTGTGGGGTGGGGTGGGAGGGGGTGCCTAGTACTGCATTATAAGTGTGTCCCCATCCCTCCACACACAAGAACAGAAACAGTACAGGATGAAGTTGCACAGATGCTTCACCTGTAGGGACAGATCCT
Source organism: Babylonia areolata (assembly GCF_041734735.1). Classification (NCBI taxonomy): domain Eukaryota; kingdom Metazoa; phylum Mollusca; class Gastropoda; order Neogastropoda; family Buccinidae; genus Babylonia; species Babylonia areolata. Next base: position 10,537,096 of record NC_134908.1, read on the forward strand.
GGAGGTTTGAACTGTGCATACAGTGAACAGTTCAGCATTGGCGTGAAGCGCACAACTGACATGATGGGCGTGATAACCAGTGCTGCATCTGACAAACTAAATAGTATTTTATTTCTCAGATATTTGAGACTGACGGGTGACAATTGTGTAAACAGGCCAGGGCAGTCTATAGAACGAAGGTGGTTGTAGTGCAGAAAACTGAGATTTGGAACAAAAACTGCACGAAATGAAACTGCACGAAATGAAACTGCACTTTGATTCGTCAAATGCACATTGATTCGTCAAATGCACATTAAATGAAATGTTTATTTTCCTCATTTTGTGAGTGAAGAGGACGTATTTATGATCTAGACAGATTACTTGTATATTTTCCGTCGAGGGCGAATTAAACACTTACGTATGAACAGCGAAGAAAAGAGGTTCATTTACAAAAAGACACACAGGTGGTACTGCGATACTGAGTGGTTAACTCTCTCCATACGAACGGCGAAAGGGACCACGTTAACAGCGTTTTACCCCAATTACCATCATCAAAATATTGCAAGCGGAAGGCTCTTACACTGAAGAGGCGAATGTTGACAGAGAATACCACAATTCTGACGACGGAAGCTAAAGGTTGGGTCATTCAGACACCCTCTGGACATCCGAGGGGTCTGTGCAGAGAAGAGAGGACTGGCCGTACTGAGTGAGTTAACGTTGATTTGCCTTGCTCAACCTCCATGACTCGGTTAAAAGTATTCGTCTTTGATCTGTTTTAGTTTTGACCTCGCACACATATGGAACAGACTTCTGAACAGCCACGGAAGTGATCAGCAACATGCAGAGTCTGTAGGACATTGAAACTTGACAGGGACTCCCTCACCCCTCCGCGTAAAGTACAGTCTGTGCATACAGTGAATTGTTCAGTATTATGAAACGCACAACTGACATGATGGGCGTGCTATTAGTGCTGTATCTGACAATAACCAGCATATTTGTGTATTAGACCGTTTTGAAATGTGTAGAGGACGTAATGCATATGGACGTAGGCAGTACTGCATGTGGTTTGGGTATGTGGACTTTAAACAAACTCCGCTAGCATTTCAGTGTTTTTGCTATTTCATTTTGAAGATATCCGTGTATTGTACATTTGGGAAAGATGCAATGGTTGAGCGAGTTTTTTTTTTCTCTCACATTTAACTTAACTCCCTGGACCCCCTCCGCTTAAAGTAGTGGGACCGAGTCATGTTTCCACGCGTGTACATACGTGTTTGGTGAGCAGTGGGTGGAGGGGAGAGGAATAGTCGGTGTATGACAGGTTAATTCGATTTAGCAAATTTTAGATGACGGCGTTGTCCTTTTTCTTGCAAGGATTTATCGAAAAGGACATACAGTAGTATTCATTAAAAGCAACAATGCCTGGAAACAGACTTCTGCACGAGTTTAAACTTGATTAAATTCGTCAAATGCACATTTAATAAAACCTATATTTCTCAATGTAGATGTAAAAAGGATGAAGTTGTCTATAGTCTAGATATACTGGCAACTTTTTAATGGAGGGCGTGTTAAAACACCACGGTTTTTACAGCGAAGAAATGATTCGTTGACAAGACATGACCTCCTGGGCCGTGGGACGAACGTTGAAGCCAGTACTGCTGAAAGTGTTGAATGGCACATGTTTTTGTTTTTTAATACTATAGTTTGGATCAGAGTGGGGGATGACCAGTGCAGGGTGTGGCTGTATACTGGATCAGTGTGTGGGATGACCAGTGCAGGGTGTGGCTGTATACTGGATCAGTGTGGGGGATGACCAGTGCAGGGTGTGTCTGTATACTGGATCAGAGTGGGGGATGACCAGTGCAGGGTGTGGCTGTATACTGGATCAGAGTGGGGGATGACCAGTGCAGGGTGTGGCTGTATACTGGATCAGAGTGGGGGATGACCAGTGCAGGGTGTGGCTGTATACTGGATCAGTGTGGGGGATGACCAGTGCAGGGTGTGTCTGTATACTGGATCAGAGTGGGGGATGACCAGTGCAGGGTGTGGCTGTATACTGGATCAGTGCGGGGGATGACCAGTGCAGGGTGTGGCTGTATACTGGGGCAGAGCACAACAGAGCCAGTGAAGGTGAAGTTGCACAGACAACATATGTAGGTATGGATCCTGGAGGTTTTTAGTGTGTATACAGTGAATAGTTACCATTGATATGAAGTGCACAACTGACAGATGGGCGTGATATCAGTGCTGTATCTGACATTAAAAAAAAACCAAACCAAACCCACGATTCCTTGTATCCTTACTAACATTTGAGATTTCTGAGCATGATCAAACATGAAAGAACGTAGTATGATACATGAAACATGAAAAGTGGTTTAGGCAAGGGGGAGGGCTGTAACAAGCAGGGAAATGGCCACGACGTGGTTGCTGTATATCCTAGGTTTTTCTTTGAAAGCAGTCTCGGGTCATTTCTTAGTAAACATTATTTCTGTAAGTTCAGTATGCAATAACTGGTATCAGACATCCAGAGTGCTCGGGTTTATTACTGTAAAGCAGTTTGCTATGTGATGGACATAGATAGCGACCTGCATGTGTATGGCTTCAGATCGTAAACTGTTTGTACTGATGCACATTATTACACATTTTGTGCACAGAAACACAGGCGATTTGTTTGAATGGGATCTACATGGTCACTAAAATGCAGAACTGACTTTGCATACATTGAACAGTTCAGCATTGGTATGAAGCGTACCACTGACAGATGATGGGCGTAATAACCAGTGCTGTATCTGACAGTAACATGATTTATTCAACCCTTACAACTGAAATATTTGAACAGGCCATGACAGTGCGTAGGAGAGAAGGACCAGTGCAGGGTGTAACTTCACAGAAGCAACCCGTAGGGACAGATACCACAGGATACGTACTGTGCATACAGTATAACTTTACATTCACAGTAGTTTGGTTAGAACGTTTATATGTTGAAATTTACCAGACTCTATATTACGTAGGATTATGTATTGGAATAGTTTGCGATTGTGTGCAAGAGGATTCTGTATATTTTTGTACTCTGTGAACTGATGTATCGGTGTAGATGACTAGTGCTGGGTACAGTTGCACAGAGCTTTCACCTGTAGGGACGGATCGTGCTGGTGTGCGGTCACTGTGCATACAGTGAATAGTTCAGCATTGGTGTGAAGCGCACAGCTGACAGATGGGCGTGATAACCAGTGTTGTATCTGACAGTAAATAAAATAACCAGTGCAGTATGACTCAAGAAATTGAGTAATGTGCATTTTTCATTGTATTGTTTATCACTGTAGAACATAAGTGCAGGGTGAAATTGCACAGATGTAGCACCTGTAGGGACAGATCCTGGAGGTGTAATCACTGTGCACACAGTGAACAGTTCAGCATTGGTATGAAGCGCACAACTGACAGATGATGTGCGTGATAACCAGTGCTGCATCTTGCATGTGAATTATATGGCTTACATTTGAGTTTCTTTTTTTTTTTTTGGGGGGGGGGGGGGGGGGGATTCCCAGGATTCCCAGGATTCCCAGGATATTCGCGCCCAGTGAACAGAAAACAGGACAGTGGCATTGCACAGAACAATGCACCTGTAAGGACAGATCCTGCAGGTGTCACAGCTGTGCATACAGTGAATAGTTCAGCATTGGTATGAAGTGCACAACTGACAGATGGGTGTGCTAACCATTGCTGCATCTGACATTCCACATATGAGCCTTTATCTGTTCCGTATGATGATCGTTTGATAAATTACATGAACAGGCCATAAGGGCAGTTATAGAAGGCAGTACTATGATACAAGAGTGGTTCAGGCATGACGAGGACTTTAAGAAGTGCAGATCAATTTATGTGTAGGGATGAGGGCATTTCTTGTATCTGTATATGCCATTGAACATGATGTATCATGTATCAGTGTAGATGACCAGTGCAGGGTGTTGAAGACAAAACCTGTATGGACAGATCCTGGTGGTGTCAGCTGTGCATACAGTAAAAAAACAACCAAACTTAAGCACTGGTGTGAAGTGCACAACTGACAGATGGGTGTGATTACCAGTGCTGCTTTTGACATTACAAATAGCCTCATGTGATTTATTGAACTCTGACTGTAGTATTTGAACAGGCCATGACAGTGCTTAAGAGCAGGACCAGTGCAGGGTGTAACTTCAGAGAAGCAACCCGTATGGACATACCACAGGATACGTACTGTGTATACAGTATAACTCTACATTCAGAGAAGTTATTTGGTTAGAACATATATATACACACTAGAAAATGCATATAGTAATTATTTAGTTGAATTAGCATCATGAAAGTGTTAATGGATATAGAAGTATAACACTTTATAGAGAAGTTGGACTGGAAAATCTTGTATTTCCTCTTGCTTTCCATGTCTGTCTTTGAGTATGCACGCAACTGGTTAGAAAGCGTGCAACTACTTATTACAACTGCTTTTTACTGTTTTGGAGAGGGGGGCGGACCCTGAATGTTAACCCTCCTAAATGGATTGGTTGACCAGTAAAGGGTGAAGCTGCACAGAGGTTTTACCTGCAGGGACATACCCTGCAGGCGTGTACACTGTGCATACAGTAAATAATTCAGCATTGGTATGAGGCGTGCATCTGACAAAGACGTAACCAGTGCTGCATCTGACACAACCTGGATTTTTTTTTCTATTCTGACGTTAGAGAATTGTATTAACAGGACATGAGCACATTATGAAAGGTAGAACTACGATGCATGTAAAAGTAAAATGTTACGGCATGACTATTACGATCAAAGACTTTTTCTGTATAAAATCCTGGTGTTAAGTCAGTTTTCCCTGTAAACTGGTTTATCTGCTAGTTAAACACACACAAAAAAACAAACAAAGCATATCAGACGAATACAAGCATACCAGAGCAGGGTGAAATTGCACAGGTGTTTACCCTGTAGGGACAGATCCTGGAGGTGTGTTGACTGTGCATAGAGTGAATAGTTCAGCATTGGTGTGAAGCGTGCAACTGACAGACGGGCGTGATAACCAGTGCTGTATCTGACAGTAAACAAAATAACCAGTGCAGTATCTGACTCAAGAAATTAGTAATGTGCATTTTTCATTGTATTTATCACTGCAGAACATAAATGCAGGGTGAAATTGCACAGATGAAGCACCTGTAGGGACAGATCCTGGAGGTGTATAGACTGTGCATACAGTGAATAGTTCAGCATTGGTGGCGTGCAACTGACAGATGGGCGTGACAACCAGTGCTGTATCTGACATTAGCAAATTAGAAACACGTGATACTCCGAATCCTAACGTTTCAGACTTGTGAACATTACCAGACCATACGTTAAAAGTACTATGATACAGAACACATGTATGGACAGCGTCACCAGTGATCAGCGTGGCTAAATGATACATGTACAGTTGTTTATAAGACTTGTGTGCATGTGAATAGAGGGACTCTAAACCTTTTTGTCCCATTCCAGTGGATCAGAAGAGCACAAGCAGTGCAGGTATAGCTGCACATGTTTTGCACGTGTAGAACAGATCCTGCAGGTGTTCATACTGTGCATACAGGAAGCCTTTTCAACACATCTCATAGTCTGTGTCCGTTTTAACCAGTTCTACATTCAAGACTGAGAATTAGGGACTGTAAAGGTGGTGTAAAGATATATGGCATTTCGTCTACTTACACTTGACTGAGCTTGGACAGGGCTTCATAGGTGTTCAATCTTGACACTCCAACATGGAAAGGATGACAAGTGCAGGGTGAAGTTCAGATGGTACATTAAGGACAGATTTTGGGGGCGAGTAGCCTGTGCATAAAGTTAAGCATTGATATGAAGCACGGATATGAGACATGGTGGGCGTGATAACCAATGTTGCATCCGACATTCGAAAGAAACAGTAACATGTATTTGAACGTTAAGATGACGTGAACAGGATAGAAGAGCCTAACCATGATACGAAATGAGTGGGATGGGCATTGAGGACATCAAGCTGTGATCTCTTGCTTTTATTGCCATATGAAAAGTGGGTGACCAGTACATGTGCATTTGTACAGAAGACTCCTGCAGGGACATACTTTGGAGTGTGCATTCAACGAATTGTTCACCATTAGTATGAAGCTTACAACTGACAGATGGGCGATATAACCTAGCATCTAATTCTTTAGCAATGTATGACCATCTTTGAAGCTACATAAGTGAAAGCATGAAAAATAAGTGACTGGGAACTTGGGATTTAAGAAGCAGACATCTGAAGTGTGCTATAATTCTGTGAATGCGCAGGTAATGTGTATTTCTCATTGTCATGACATCCCTCCAGACAGGCTGGATCAGTGAACAGAAAGGCCAGTACAAGGTGAATCTGCGCAAATAAATCACCTGTAGGACAGATCCTTGAGGTACTAAGTGTGCTGGTTGTGCATACAGTAAACAGTTCAGCATTGTATGAAGCGCACAGATGATGGGCGTGATAACCAGTGCTGTATCCAACATTAAAGTTATTTCCAAAAATTTTCAAAAGTGACATTGACAGTTGTGTGAAGAGACTGAGTACGTGAAATGAAGGTTGTTGTGCTGCAATGTGTGAAATATGAAGCTACGTATGAATGGGAACAAATACTACCGCACAGTTTTAAGTTGTACTTTAGTCAGATGCACACTTAGTAACATAAATACCTCATTGTATGTGTGAAAGATACAATTTGATGCGACCTAGACAAATTCCTAGCACCTTTTTTATCGATGCCGAATTCTAACATTAAAATGCCAAGACCGAAGAATACTTTGACAAGACACATGATCTATTGGGATCAAGGCTGAGGCCAGTAGTGCTGACAGTGCTGAATGCTAAATAGTGTTGTAACACCCATTGAAGTAATTTCCTGACTAGTGTGTGTGTACAGACCAGCACAGGGTGAAGTTGCACGTATCACATACCTGTAGGGACACACCCTGCAGGATCCTTACCGTGCACACAGTGAATAGTTCAGCATTGGTGTGAAGCACACATTGACATGATGGGCGTGGTAACCAGTGCTGCATCTGACAATGTATGATCGGCTATATGGTATTCAGTTGCACCATTAGAAACGGTCTTGTCGAACCGAATGTCTGGTACTTGCAACAGTTTTTTCAAGGCGGCGTCACTGCGTTCGAACAAATCCATATACGCTACAGCAAATATGCTAGGTAGATGCATGACCGTAACGAGTTGTCTTGTTCAAATCTGTAAAGAAATACTTAGACACATGTGCATGCACTGTGTGGATTGGCACATTGCCTCCTGTTTGTGGGCGCTGGCATAACCACACATCAGTGGAGTGGGAAAAACATACACATGAACACCCATGCTGGTCCACAGAACGTCAGTGACATATGTCCAGGTGTAGAGTACATCCTAAACCAAAACAACACAAACATCACAGTGCTTCAGGTCAATGTGCCAGAGTGTAATAACTTGACAAGATACACAGCACATCAAGGAATGGTGTATGGTATGTGTGGTGGTTTCAACACTTTCTGTAAACTGCATGTCAAGGCTCCATCAGGTATGTATATACGTGCTCGTGTAGAGGTTGGTGTACTGGTTTGATAAGTACCAAGAAACTGTAATACGTTTTTTGATAGAGTTATGCAATATCTACAGTCTTCAGCACTTGTTTAAGTCATCAAGTAGCATGTGGATAAAACATGTCAACAGTTCTATGGGAAAACTTACTTAGAAACAGTTAGCAGTCACGAGCTGATTGTTAGACAGATTATTGAACATTGTGGATATATTACAACTCCATTTGTAGCATTCCTTCCTTACACGGAACTTAGTGTAGAATGGAGAGTACCCTCTGGATGGATTATGACGAGTATACAACAGATATTATCGATATATAATTCACAGCTCCTGGAGAATGAATACTTTATTAAATTGTATTCAAAATCAAATACAGTACACCAAAGTGTTGAACATGTATCTCCTTATGATTATCCATCAGCTAAGATCATTTACACATCATTTCTAACGATCCAGCTTTGCTATGTAAGGAGTATTCATCGAGGCCTAAAAATGTTTGTCTGCCTTGTCTGTGAATGACCAACCCATAGAGTTGACAAACGGTCTTTTCAGTTCTGTAAATCATTACTCTTTCAACGTCATCTGGATTGTAATCTGGAGACAGAGTGTGAAGATGGACGGGATGAAACAGAACACTGTCCCTTCAGCAGTCCTGACTGCCGGGGATTGGTGGCTTCACGAAGCAAGTGTTTCAAGTTTGTCATCGCGGATACGTGGACTTTCTTTCTATTTTTCCATTACAAATGTTTGAAAACTGGAAGATTAGTGTCAGTAAAAACAAGAAAAGAACAGATGGATTTTAAACATCTCTTTATACATTTTTTTCAATTCTTTGTGACTGTAGGTTTAAGATGTGGTTGGGAGAATGTGCTCTATGTATATAGCAGGTTTCGTAAATGGTTGACCACACCTTGGTGTACAGCATGACTCATTTTAGATCAAAAACTCCGTACGTGCCGTCAAGGCGTGTTCACCATGGTCAGCTTCGCAACATGGTGTTGACGTATAACTCTCCCTTTTCTGAAAAGCATTTGTTCAGTTTGTGAGCTGCCATTACTATCACAAGATGTCTCTTCTTCACGAGTGTCACTGGCTCATTCACGTTCACCAACAGAAATTCTTACACATACAAAACAATCTTATCAGTTTCCTCAATCACATTACACATGCACATGTGTCACTGTCACCTGATTCCAGAAGTCTGTCTAAAAACAACGAATACACCATTTTGCACATCCATGAACATGACTGATGCAGAACATACTGACATGTTTGTTCTTAGAAGGAAAATGACAAACACGTATACCATGTTTACATGTGATATCACAACTGTGCATCACACTCTTGTGTGTGACTTGAGACAGGACTGTCCATATAATGCTGATGAATCATTTTGTGAATACCATTCGTGCACTGGTTTTGTGTTCTAACGGCCAGTGTGTATCACTAAGCCAACGTTGCAACCAATACTCAGATTGTGTGGATGACACTGATGAGGTTGGGTGTTCTGATGACAGCAGCTACCTGGCTGATGTCAGAGAGGAAGACATGAAGCAACAGTTTTATGTGAATCTGGATGGGACAGGTTACTTCACTCAACAGGTGATGACAGCTGATGACTCTTGTCCTCAGTCATCATCGCTGCACAGCTGAGTGGTTGTACTGTCTGCCTGTCTACACCTGGTGTAATGGATTTTCTGACTGTGTATATGGAGAAGATGAACAAGACTGAAACAGCAACGTGTCCTGGTTTCTACCGGTGTCGAGGTTCCAGAGTTTGCGTGCATGGAGATCATCTGTGATGGCTGGGGTCAGTGCCCACAGCGGGATGATGAACTGCTGTGTGACAGGACCTGTCCTGAAGGTTGTCTGTGTCAGGGCTATGTTTTCATGTGTAACAAACCATTTCCTCCAGACCAGTATCTCCAGTTGCGATACATAGACGTAACAAGTTCAAACATGTCAATGGATTATTTCAATAAAAACACGAATCTTGTTCATTTGACGCTATCCCAGTGCTCCCTTCATAATATTTCACATATCAAACTTGCAAACTTGAAATATCTTGATCTTGCCAATAACTACCTGAGGACCGTGGATATGTCAGTTTTTCTGGAGTTGCGAAATCTAAGAGTTCTACACTTACAAAACAATCCTCTCAGCACAATGAGTAGTGAAGCAACGAAGCACGTTCACTTTGCCCTTACACGCGTGGATATATCGAATACAGATCTCAATATCCTTTACAATGATTTATCCATATATCTACCTTTCGTGCAGTTTTTGAACGTGTCACACTGTGTTGTAGACACCATTGGACTGGTAGGTTTTAAAGATATGCCACACCTCAAAAAGCTGGATCTAAGGGGAAATAGAATCACTAATTTCCCCTTAGATCTGTTTTCAAAATGTGATCTACTAGATCGCATCTTTTCATCCAACTACAGATTTTGCTGTATGGATTTATTTCCCAAGCAGTCTGGTAAAATTAACTGTTTGGCACCACACTCTGTACTCTCTTCCTGTTCAGCACTGCTACCAACTGAACTGTACAGGATTTTCTTTTGGCTGATTGGCGTTTCTGCTATGATGGGCAATTTGGTGTGTTTAATGACTTCACCTGCTGTAAAAAAAAGTGATTGGAAGCAGTTCCATCAGGGCTATTTCCCAACTGCAGTTTTCATTATCGTGATAGCAAACAGTATATTTCACGGAAAATACATCCACATTGAAAAAGCATGCACTGGTGATACAATCTGCAAGCTGGCTGGTTTTCTTTCTTTCTGTCCAGTAGCCTACAGTGTCAGAATTGATATGGTTTATCACTTTGCATCACATCTCTGTACGTTGTTTCCCCAACAGTGGAAGGAGATTCAGTAAATGTTTACCTGTGACAGGCTGTGTGTGGATTGTTGGAATTCTGTTGGCAACACTTCCATTTCTTCCTGGACTATCCCATTGGGGTCTCCAAGGTCAGTCAGGTCTCTGTCGTCTGGCTTTATTTGATCTCCAATATTCTAGACATAACCTCAGATGGTTCAAAGCTGTTGTGGCAGTCAACTTTATTTTGTGTGTGATGATTATAACTGGTCAAACTGTCATCTACAAGCGATTACCAAAGTACAGAATATCTCTCAGTTCCTCACAGAGACCAGTCTATTCTTCAGTGCACGTGATGGGAAAAGTGGCCGTCACAGATGCTGTTTGCTGGTTGGCATTCGGACTGGTGACGATGTTGATCACATGGTGTTGCTGGTTTCGATCAGATCCATGACACCATGGTTGTGTTCGTGTTGCCTTTAAACTCTGCTCTCAACCCACTTCTCTACATGTTGACTGTGAATACACAACAACGTCAGCAACAAGAAAAGTTAATTCAACTGTTAAACGCATGACTTGTCCATACTGGAAATAAACAATGTATTTAAAAAAATAATAATAACGGTATTTATATAGCGCTGAATCTTGTGCATAGACAAATCTAAGCGCTTTCGCACCAGTCATTCTCACGCACGCATAACTCAACTGGAGAAACTGAAGACAAGGAAGAGGCAGGGAAGGGAGGCTATTTTGGGAAGAGGTGGGTTTTAAGGCCAGACTTGAAAGAGCTGAGTGTGGAGACTTGACGAAGCGAAAGAGGAAGTTCATTCCAATTGCAAGGTCCAGAGACAAAGAACGGCGGCCAACAGTCGAGAGTTTGGATCTGGGTATGCGTAAATGGAGTGGATCCGAAGCTGATCGTAGTGAGCGAGATGGAGTGTAGAGGTGAAGGCAGCCACAGAGATAGGAAGGGATTGATTTGTGAATACATTTGTAGCATAGTGTTGATCTTGTACTTTATTCGGTGTGAGACAGGGAGCCAGTGGAGATGTTGCAAAAGAGGTGTGATGTGCTCAGATCTTTTCTTTCTGAGGTCGAGTCGGGCAGCAGAGTTTTGTATACGCTGAAGGGACTGAATGGATGAAGCAGGCAAACCAGACAGTAGAGAGTTACAGTAGTCAAGGCGAGAGAGAATGAGAGAAACGACAAGTCTAGATGTTGCGTCAATGGACAGATATTTCCGGATGGAACTGATGCGCCGCAATTGACAGTATCAGGATGGACATGTCTGACTGATAAATTTTTGCATGGACAGTGTGTTGCCAAGGACAACGCCGAGGTTCCTGACTGAACTGGAAAGAGGGATGGATGTACTGTCAAGTTTGATTGTGTCAGTTGTAATGGAAGAGAGTTTTTTTTTTAGTTCCTATGATCATTGCTTCAGTTTTGCCCGCGTTCAATTGTAACTTATTTAGAGTAATCCAATTTTGAATATCCACAATATTCTGTGTGTGCATATATAGATATAGAAAGACAGAAAGGGATCACACACACACACACACATAAAACATTTTAAACTCTTTCCTGGGAACGGAAAAGACAGGTTTTGATTGCAGTATTTACAACGACTTGGTAGTAAATCATCTCCGGCTGTCTTTAAGCCTGATCGGATGGTTCTGACATGCATGATACTTTTTGGGGGTAATAGTTTGTAATTGTGTCGTGTTGTTACTGATCGAACTGTGCGTTATTGTTGTCGTGATGTCGTTCATGTGTGGTGTTGCTGGTTGTGTTATTGTTCATGTGTAGTGTTGTTGGTTGTGTTAGGGTTCTCATATAGATATGTTGCTAGTGTACTTGTTCATGCATAGTGTTGTTAGCGTTATTGCTCGTGCATAGTGTGTGTCTTTGGTGTTATTGTCAGTGTATATATTTGTTGTTCTTGTTATTACTGTTGGTATTATTGTTGTTAATGTCCGTGTATAGTGCTGATCGTGTTATGGTTCGTCTGAAGTGTTGGTGGTGGTGTTAATTTTTGTTGCTGTTAACAATCGTGCATTGTAATGTTGGTGGTGTTATTGTTCGTATATAATGTTGTTGTTGACATTATTGTTCGTGTATAGTGTTTTTGTTATAATTGTTCGTGTGTCGTGTTACTGCTGGTGTTATTGTTCGTATATAGTGTTGCTGTTGGTGTTATTTTTTTTCTGTGCAGTGTTGTTGCTGCTGTTATTGTTAGTATATAGTGTTGCCGATCGTGTTATTATTCGTGGATAGTGTTTGGCAGTGGTGTTATTGTTTATGTGCAATGTTGCTATTTGTATTATTGTTCGTGTGTATTGTTGCTGTTTGTGTTATTGCTCGTGTACAGCATTGTTGTCTTTCATGTTTCTTCTGTAATTGCCTTTGATTTATTGCTGCTGTTCTTTTGATATTATTTCATTTTTAATATAGTTTGATTTATTGTTCTTTTCATTATTTCATTTTAGTATAGTTTTGTTCTATTTCATTGTAAAAGAGTATGAAAAATCCTGCTGCAAACGCATTGTTCTTGTCGATACCAGGAGAATAAATGATTAAACAAGAATAAAGAGTGGTAACTCTCCATTTATAAGGTACACAACTTCAGATCAGTGGTGCTTATCCCACCAATTCTGCAAGTACACCGGTATTTAAATGGTACATTGGAACACACCAAGACACTTCATTGAAAAAGAAGCCTCGGACTTGTCCTTATGCCGATCATTTGACATATGCAGAAAGCAGCAATGACACAAGAAATGCGCAAACACAAATTAGCTTTTTATTCAAGACTGGCATAGACCTTTACTCCTGAATATGCTACACAGCAAATACGGACAATACAGAACACACACATGGTTGCCTCATTGGGTTTTTTTTTACTCGAAATGAAAGAACAATGAGGCCAGGTGAATAAATGATTAAACAATAATAAAGCTAGGTAATTTTCTCCATTCACAAGGTACACATCTTGAAGTCGGTGCTGCTTATGCTACCGATTCCACTGGCACACATGTAAATAACGGGTACATTGGAACAAACCCCGATACTTCATCAAACAGGAAGCTCTTGGTTGGTCCAGATACCGATTATCTAACACAGCAGCAGTAACAGAAGAAATGTGCCAAGACAATGTGGTTTTTATTCTAGACTGGCAGAGGCCTTTACTCCTGAATATGCTACACAGAACACACGGACACTGCAGAACACACACATGGTTGCCTCGATGGTGTGAGTGCGTGCGTGTGTGTGTGTGTGTGTGTGTGTGAGTGTGTGTTGTGGGCGCGGGAATATATGTGATGATTTCTTATCATTGTTGTCATGATCCATGATCTTGTTATCATTGCTTCCCTCTATTGTTCGTATTGTTGGATGCTGTTGCTGCTCTTGTTGACGTCATTGTTGACGTCATCATTGTTGCTACTAGTGTTGTTGATGCTGCTGCAACTATTAATGCTATTACAACTACTTCCACCTGCAAGTGTCTGGGGTTGTGCATGTGTCTGCCAATACCATAAGCCTGAACTTGTATTCATGCATTCTCGTACAGCGTTTGGAAAGAACAGAATGCGTGAGTGAACACACACACGTACGTACAAGTGAACGCGTGCACCTGTGTGTGAGAACAAACGCTAGTACGTGCACATTAAAATAAGCATGTGCTTTTACATAAAGATTTTTTTTGGGGGGGTGGGGGGGCTACTTAAAGGTCCTGAGATGTGTTGTTTATCGTCAGTCCCAACCATGGCCTGATTTCAGCATATGAAATAATACATTAATAATAAACTAGATGATAGAACAAGAGGCTTTTGTATTAAATATTGGCAACCTGAGAACTCAAATGGCAAGTCAATGCTCTATTCAATGGAAGAGCTGGCATGACTTGACCATTGTTACACTACCATATTCACTAATATCAAGCTCACATGACAGGTAGACTCGCACACAACGTTCGATTTCTGACTTCACTCTTACCCAGGGATAAACAACATAACAACGTAGAGACACTCCCTTCTGACTATTAATAAATCAAAGAAAATTGTAAAACATGTCCTCAGTTTCCCTTCAGGGTTAAATCATATGAAAAAGTCCAGTCCAGGGAGAGACAATCAATAGTCTCTATTCTCCCTTACACCTTCCCTTACAGTTTTTAAATCATAATATGAATAATTTCATTTGTTTCTTTTCACAACTGTTGTCACTTGGTGCTTCCAAACATCTTTCGGTGGTCGATACATCAAACACCTTCATCTGAAAACAGGTGCAGGAGGATACTGAACCCTCAGAACCTAACTTTAGTTAAATAGAACATTTCAGAAAAAAATAGCACTCGCATGTACTTTTACATTGAGTCGCTATACTCGTTTGATTGAACTAGTGTTCAGAAACGTAAATGATCATTAAAAAAAAAATCCGAAATTCATAAAATTCAGAAGAAACGATTCCGATGAATTTCTCATAACCAAACTCGAGACCACTGAACTCACCACTACTTCAAATCAGCTTCGTAAAATCTCAGCAGTCCAAACACCAAGACTGAGGTTCACATTCTCTGAGTGTCAAGTGTCTCATGACACTTTCAGACCCCAACGTCTATCAATTCTAACAGGTCACTCCTGTGACCAGTTCAGCTGTGTGCCCAGAGTGGAGTGACAATAATTCTGGTGCACTTCACAACACAAGTCGTGAACATTATTCACCTCAGTTACTAAAAGCATGTGCACAAATCGAGTTCAATTCAATTCAGTAACAGTCACACCATGCAGGAACTCTTCCCTTTACAATAAGCAACATGACAACCAAACTTGGTGTCATGACAACCATCAAGTGGTACTGCTAATGGACTTACAAAAACTGTTGGGTTGTTCCAAAGAAGCCAATCAATGCAGCTCAGCATGGCCTGTGTTCTACATTTGAATTTCGTCCACTGAATGTGGGATACATTAAGCCTAACCTTTCACTAGTTAGATCTGATCGCTATGCCTGTGCCGATCAGTGTGAGAAGAGAAAGAACGCATCATCCTCAGAATGTTCTTTTAACAGTTCACATGTGTCCCAACACTAGACCAGTGAGTGGAGATGAAAAGATTTCTACGTCAACACCCTATGTCATTGACTTTGACGTTGGAAAGAAGGAAATGGACTACAACTACCTATGAACATATGACGACATGAGGATTATCTAAATCAGTCATAGACCTGTGACTGCATGTCAAAGCAATAGTGGAAACAATTAAAATTTTATCAACCTGAGTTACTATCAACATACTTATATGAACACAAGCAATGTGTCGGATTTTACAGTTTACAAATCATTAACACATTTGACACAAAGTACTCGCAGTAGAATGTTAGGCAGCAGACCCTGTGTGCAACACAATGTATATTTGAGAGCAGCACCTGTGTTTGTTGCTAGGTGTTTAGTCATAGATTTCAAAATGATTTCTGAACCAATTTACGTCGGATTGGTCGCAAATGAAAGGGCTCAACACAACCTTTCTAATGAGTATAATAATGTTTCTTTATTTTCATTGATATGTTTGATAATTGAAAAACAGTGTGTATTCAACTACTCATAATCCTGGGATAAAGTGAAGTCAGATTGCTTGCATTCTGAGCAAGTCTGTCTGTCGTGTGTGCTTGAGTTGAGTGAGTGCAGCAGTGTCACATAGAGAAAGGGAGTATTTCATGAAAACATGGAAAGAGGCATCATCATGTGTACAGTCAATTCAGCTACTGTTTTCATCGTCAATTAGTTCAGAATGAGATTCCAGCCATTTACGAAGTTCAGTTTCATTAGCTTTCCTTCTCCTTTCAGCCAAAGTGTTGAACGTGTACATGAAGGGATTGACAGCAGAGTTTAACTCACTCGCTGCCATTGTCCGCATATGCGGACATCGTCGGAGAAAGCGTTGGATGCCAATGTCCGCATATGCGGACTTAGATTTTAAAAAGTCGTGCTGTCGGAGTGACGCGTCGGATGCGAAAATCAAAAGCAGATGTGATATCTTACGTCACCTCTGGTCAGCTTTTCATTCAAACATGCTGCGTGTGTGTCGCGATAAGCTCAACCACAGTTGATAACAAAGCGTGCCCCCTGTCAGCTTTGTAAGTTGTTTGACAAGATGGCGTCACGGCGAAGTGTTCGACACGGTCGGAGAGGTGAAATGTTACTCAGCGTCGAAGATGCTTTGGAAATGATCCAAACTGAAGGCTCTGATGTCGAAGGAGATAATGTTGATTCTTCGGACAGTGAATTTGAACCAGATCCCGATGAACTAGAAATAGATTTGGCCGTTGAAGAGTGTTTACAATGGAGAGGAAAGTGAGGAACATGTGCCAACAGATGAGATAGACACAGACGATGAAACCACTGAGGAAACGGACGATTTTGCAAGTGTTTTCACCAGTGATTGGACTGACAATTTTTCCTTTTTTCCTCCCAGGACTCAGCATCACCTGCCATGAGCTCTTCCACTCAAGACAAGACTATTGTCGGTGATACTACATCAGGCTTTTGTGTACAGTGAACTCCTTTTTTTTTTTCATTATGTACAGACAATATTTTTTTTTGTATGTGTGAATTTCAACTTTCTTCACCACCTGTTCATACTTCATTGCATGCACTAGGTCTTCAGTTCCTCAAATAGTGTCAGAATGTGATGTGGAACATGTTCAAGGGCACTTGGTGTACCTTTCTGATGGGTGCAAAAATGCTAAAAAATACACAAAATATGGATACCGCGATCAACATCAAGATGGTGAGTAAATACTCTGATTTTTTGCACACATATGGAACAACATTCCTTGCATACATATACTAAATATCAATTGTCTGGGTGTTTATTTGGGTTTTTTTACAATTTTTTCCCCATCCTATACAAACCCTGGGTTTTCAGGGATTGGCAAGGGCAAAAACTCTTGGCATGGAGTGAGTTAAGGGTAAAACAAACACAGCCAGGGCTACGTTCACTTCTGCAGGAATGGCAATTCCTGCTGATGACAGCATCCCACACAAACCAATGGGAAACCAGCACATGAAATCTGTCACTGCAATCGTGATGAGTCGTCGTGCTATGGTCATGTCCTGTGACACTTTGGTAGAATTAGTTTTCAGAGCATTGTTTTGTATTGATGAATAGACACTTGACCAACACTGATGAATAAAAACAGAATAAAATTAAGGTAGATTAAGATGCTGAGAGAATGATTTTCCTTTGAAATCTCGTCTTGTAATAGGTAAAGGGATACAAATGCCTGTCTGGCTATAAAATTCCCAATGTGATGTCACTGGAAGCAATGGTACTAAAGCTATAAAGCATCCAAGCAACCAAGTACAGAGACAAGCGACTGTTGCTGATGTTCTGTCAAACCTCTTGGTGCTGAAAGGAAAGCGTAGAACAATAAAACGATCCAGTGTAATTAGCCATATACTAAAGGCTGCTGCCTCACTGGACAACGGAGACAAAAACCCAGCTATCTCAAAGGTCACACTGCTTTTCCATGCGTCGTCATTGTGAAGATATTGTCCACGGAACATTTCATCAGCCACTCCAATGATAGCAATGTACACACCCATCAGAAAATCAGCCATGGTTAGGCTTATGACAAACACACTGAATCCACTTGAAGACGTCATGCTCTTCACAAACATCCGAGCACAACAGCAGAAGACGTTACCACTCAAAGAGACGGGCGATCAACCACAGAAACCCGCGGTACGTCCATGACTGCAACAGATCTTTACATGAAGAAACTTCATCTTGTGGGGCAATGCAAGCTGATCCAGCATCACCAAAAGTGTCGGGAAGTATTTCATTGCAGGAAAGTTTATAATTTTGTGTGGATACAAAGCACAGTTTATAAACGGCCTTGAATACATTTGGTGGAAACAGTTTAACAGGGCTGCCATCCATGTAGAGTTCAGTCAACTGGAGTGAAGTGAAACCCAGCTGAGCTAATTGTATGAATGGAAGTAAACGTTAGATTCAGTTTCTGTATGCGGTGAAACATTGAGAGGACTTCAGAGTCGAACACTGTCAGCATGGTGTGGGACAAATCCAGCACTGTGAGTGCACTGTGCTGGTTAACAGATGAGAGACCAGTGTGGAGTGAGGTGAGGGGATTGTTGGACAGAGAGAGTGATTGGAGATTGTGCAACCCAAGAAGAGATGTCAGGTTGACATATTGCAGTTTGTTACCACTGAGATCAAGGAACCTGATATTTACCGAGTGTATTTGAGTAATATGGGTTAAAAAACAGCGTGCAAAAACCACAGCAATAAGGAGGGTATTGTTGATCAAATCTGTCAGATTCATACCTGAACCTGTAGCATCCAGGTAGCGGAGCTGAGGGAAGAGAGCTGCAGAGAAAGGCTGAGGACACAGAAATGAGTGACCCTGACATACACAGTTCACGGGACAGGTTTTGTGACATCCCATTTCATCATCATTCATTGAACAGTGAGTCCAACCATCACACATGTGATCACTATGTAAACACATTGTTGAAGTCTGCACCGAAAAAGTCCCGGACATATCAGTTGTTCACACCCCTCTTCATCCTCGTGGTCAATACAGTCATACATCCCATTGCACCATGTGTAGACAGGAAGGCAGTTATTGACGTCACCAGGACAGCGATAGTGGCTGTCGGACAGGACTCATTGGTATTCATTGGAGTGGAGATGAAGTATCTGATGCCATCGAAGTTGACAAGAGCTGGAGGTGGGCTTAATTGTTTTTCAAGGTTTGTGGGTTTAGTTGCACGAAAGTTCTGTTCATCTGACTCATCCAGACAGTGGAACACTCGATCACATACCCCGTCATAGGTCACACTGACTGTTGGCACATCTAAATGCATTGATACAAACAGGGTGTTTACAAAAGGATTCATCAATGTTATCCTCACAATCATTTATAAAGTCACACACCAGAGTATATTGTATCATTTTGATACCATTTTCACATGCAAATAAGTGGTTTGCAGGGAACTGCCGATCAAAAGAATCTGATGTGTTGATATATGACTGCTGACCAGAAAAAGTGCAAGGCGTTGAGTATTCCTTACCACACACTTTATGGTGGTTAGAGCCACACAGTAAAAAAGAATGAGTCAACTCTCCATCAATGCATATATATAGCTGTCCCTCAGACAGAAAACCATTTGTGTACGGAAAAGAGATTCCTTGTCTGTGATGAACGTTTATCTTTGTCTTGTTTTGAGTGAATTCACAAAATGTCTCCACTCTAGATTCATCATATTGGTGTACACAAATTAAAAGCTATACAATTACCATAGCTGACCAAACACCGTGTTAATTCAGTTTGTACCGAGTATCAATTGTGACCAACTTTAATGAAATTATGAACGACTGTTCTGTCGTCATGAATCACACAATGCGTATACATATTTTGCAATGAATTGTCTCCAAAGAACATACCGGTCCATGAACCAAATGTGTGTTTCATTCTCTTTTTACAATCACCATACCAGCAAAAGCGACACTTCGGGGAACCTAACTTGCCACCAATTGATCTACATGAATCATCAGCTTTCTTGAAGGTGCTATTAACATTCTTATAACATCAGCCACAGATTGCTATGAGCCCATTGCAATGGTCACTGGTCTTGGATCGTGTTTCATAATGTCCATCTCCATACTCTGTGTTAACATTACTAACCACATTATGGCAGCAGCTTACATGATTCTAAAAATAACAAATCCATAGACAGCTGTGTGGCTTCAGAGACCTTTCTTACCCTCTCAAGAAAGAATGGACACTGAAGTATTACTCCTTTACTACGTAAACCTACACCGAGGAATGACCATTATACGTAAGTAGCTCAAGTCAGTCTGTTATGCTCCATGAAATGCTGACTCATCCACATTCTATGATATAAAATCTAGCACATTGTATTACACCAGTCACAACAAAATTATCTCTCTGCATGACATTTTTTTTTTAATCACTCCTGTTTGTCATAACATATTTGTGTGATATGCTGGCTGCTCTCCTAAGGAGAGTGCCTCAAGACAGTGCAGCACCACCTTGTCTTTCTGCCTGTGAGTGTATTGTTATCCTTCCAAAGTGAATTCTTCACAAGAATTTCGCCAGGGAAAATTCTTTCGCTGCTGATGGTTCTTTTACATGAGCTAAGTGCATACTTCGCACATAGCTTTGGTTTATCATCCCATCCGAATGACTAGCTTCCAATGTTTAGTAGAAAGAAAATATTGGCAAGTGCAGGATTCGGACCAGCATGGTGAGAGTATGCTAGGTGGACGTAGTACCACTTGGTCGCAACCCTATTCCAAAGAGTACGTTGCTGTAATCTGGTGTAACCCAGAAAAGATGGGGGACTCAAAGAATTTGTGATGAGCAGAGGGGGGTAAGCGTCAAAGAAGATGATTATGAAGATGAAGAACGACAAGATGAACAAGAAAAACAAAAATCAGAACGAGAAGCAGAAGAAAAAGTACAAGAAATGCACAAGTATAATCATATCAATTCCAGAACTAACATTCACATGACCATTTTCTAAGTTCAGTATTCAGCTCGATTTTCTTTGTATTTTCGGAAAACGTTTGTCTGACACAAACAACTGTCTGTTGTATTTGTATTGTCAGTGTGGCTCAGAACTGCCTGCAAGGAATGTATTCAAGTAAAGCACACAAGACTGAAACAATGTATGGTGAAAACACAACTCAGTCAGTACATTCGTTTGTTGTTTCGCTTGTTTGTCAGCTTGCCCAGTTATTTTTGTCTGTCTCTGATGTGCTGTTCTGTGATTTTGTGTTGGCTTATGACTGTCTTTTATTTTCTTCTTGAACAATGGTTTGTATAAAAACAATACTATTTGCAAAAACAATACATAACAATGATCATCCAATATGATCATGTCCGTTTTGCAAAACATTTAAAACACAGAAAAAAACTGCATATGAACAACTTATCCCAGGAGGAAGGAACGTGATCGTTCCGAAAATTTGGAATATTTGACAGATTGTTTGTTTTTCTTTTTTCTTTTTCTTTTTTCACTTATATATATATATATATGTGTGTGTATATATTTGTGTGTGTGTGTGTAGATATGTGTGTGTGTATGTATGTATATGTAATGGAGTACTACTGACTGTTTAATTTTGGGGTTTTAATTTTAACTTGGATAATGGGGTTAGATAATCAAAACATCACAAAGGATAATTTTTGGATCAAGTGTTAAATAGCTGGTGTGTGAAACAGTTATCGTAGCCAGCTGATCACTCGGCTACACAGACACGTGTAGATATATATATATGTGTGTGTGTGTGTTGCACAAAAATGTGTGTATATATATATATATGTGGATGAAGGTATGTATGTACCATTCAGCTTAGAATTCACATGTGATTCCTGTCAATCTGTCGGGAATCGAAGTCAGTCAGAGTAGATGTCAATGATAAATCAGACGAGTAGAAAGAGACTGCACAAAGAGGCACAAGTGTGTCACGTGCTTGCTGCACTGTCTTCTTCTTTTTCCTTCTTTTTGTTATAACTAAAACACACAAGAGAAGTAGCCATTTCGGAACATGGTGTGGCTGACAATTATCCTCTGGACTCCATCAAATTTGGCGCTGCGAGCAGGTTGATCAGCAATGTGGACCCTAGGGAGTGAGACACAGCAGGAGAAAGTCACTGTCCATTGACTTCACAAAGATGTCAATGAATGGCGATGTGGATAATGGGAAGGAAACAAAACATCGAAATATCCTGTGAATAAAGAAATGATGATTATTACTAATTGTAGACATCAAAACTGTTAATAATCTTTCTTTGTGTCTTATGCAACATGAAAGTGGAGTAAAACAATGCAGATGTTAACTAATTAACTTGTCCAAAATAACACAGACCAAAAGAACAGTTGCAGACTGAAACTGCTGAAGAACTTTCACAGACAGTGTTCCGACGGGACCAGCAGGAAGGCACAGAGGATTGACACCATTGATTTCACTGCTGTCCCACGTTAAACCTGCACTGGTCAAGTCACCGTGTAGTGATGTACCGTGTACTGCTTGATCTGGACTAGTCAGCTGGTAGACCTACCCCACACAGACTTGCAGACTCACTCCCAATTGGAGATTTTGATTTATCATTGTTATTCTGGTGCAGTATTTTGAACGGTTATTTCATGAAAGTGAAAATGGTAACGGACTTGTGTAGATCTGTGTGAAAAGACCTGTCCTGTGTAGGGAGGGCCAGGGGGTACAGTGTCAGCATCTGTCCATTCTTTAATTTAAAAGATACTTTTCTTTCTCTACGACTATACATAAGATTACACACCCAGCCATGACATCATGAACATATTCAGACTTGGCATGGCTGTAGACTTATGTAATGTCTAAGGTTAATTTTATAACTACATGTCACGAACATATGCACGGAGCTATGGGCTGCGCAGAAAATTCGGCACACAGTTCCGCGTGATCGCGTCACCTGCTGTTTCGAGACGTTGCGCGCACATCCGCGTACCGAGTTTTCACTTCCCTTGATCTGAATCAGTTTTATATCCAGTAGAAACGTTGAAACAATGCACTCGACGCCAGTCATTTTGCTGCGAAGATGGCGGCGAAGCGAACGAGATGGATGTTTGTCGTCACTTGAAGAAGTGCTTCAAGCAGTTTTTTCCGAGTGGTTCTTATGATGAGTGAAGCGATTCAGAAAATAAACATGAATACAGAGAAATACACGATCTACATGTAGACTTCATCGTTGTGGATGAAATTGAAAATAACGAAGAAGGTGACCATACTGGACTCTGTTGAATACTGTGAATGTGACAGTGTGTGCTTCTTGTCATCTTCTTTTGTTTTGTGCTTCTGTGTGAAGCTGGATTTTATAACAGCGTTTACGATCAATTCTGAGTAAGCAAATGTTTGAGGTGAGTGAAAGTTTAAATTATTACATTATTTTGTGAAGTTTTGACACAATGCTGTGCTTGTTTTGGGCAGAATGCATGTTTTTTGTTGTTTTTACTTTGGGTGTCATTATTTCCTTGCAAGGCTAGTGTAACAAAGGATTGAAAAAAAAAGTCACACAAACACAACAAATTGATAAACAAAGATTTTTTTTTTCTTCTTTTTTTTTTATTTGCAATGGTACACTTATTTCGAATCTGTAAACAAAGGTAAAATATGTCCACTTAAAAGATATTTTACAAAAATAGCCCGTTTCCGGGATGCCCGCCATGCACACTGAGCACCTCACCTGATCAGGTTTGTGGTAACAGAGTTAACGGTCCCACAGCCTTTTACAGCCACAAAATCAATATTCACTATGTCTAGTGCTCAGTATAGGAAGGCGGTGCAGTGAATCAATATTCACCGTGTCTAGTGCTCAGTATAGGAAGGCGGTGCAGTGAATCAATATTCACCGTGTCTAGTGCTCAGTGTAGGAAGGCGGTGCAATGAATCAATATTCACCGTGTCTAGTGCTCAGTACAGGAAGGTGGTGCAGTGAATCAATATCCACCATGTCTAGTGCTCAATATAGGAAGGCGGTGCAGTGAATCAATATCCACCATGTCTAGTGCTCAGTACAGGAAGGCGGTGCAGTGAATCAATATTCACCATGTCTAGTGCTCAGTACAGGAAGGCGGTGCAGTGAATCAATATTCACCATGTCTAGTGCTCAGTACAGGAAGGCGGTGCAGTGAATCAATATTCACCATGTCTAGTGCTCAGTACAGGAAGGCGGTGCAGTGAATCAATATTCACCATGTCTAGTGCTCAATGTAGGAAGGCGGTGCAGTGAATCAATATTCACCTTGTCTAGTGCTCAGCATAGGAAGACAGGGCCCAATTCCAAGTCAGGTATCCATTCACACCTGTGTGGACTGAGGAGAATTAATGTTATTACCATTACCGAGGACACAACACAAGCCGAAAAGGAGCATTGAATCCGATCGCTGGTGAACACAGAAGTCCAACACCTGATCGATTCTGTGACAGCACCCCAATGTCAGAGGATATCTTAGAAAACGAATCACTTCTGTGCATCGCATTTGTATATTCCCCACACAAAAGGGGCGAATTAAGTAGTGTGGGGTGTACGAAACTGAACAATGAATCAACAAGTGAGACGTTTTAGAGCCATTCTGAGCAAACCACTTGTTCTGAATCGCCGGTTAAACATATCGCTATTTTTTTTTATTTTTTTTTATTTTTTTTATCTGCTTTCTTCATACCATTTTTGGAATCAAACCTTCATTAGTCTTTATAGCCTGTTAGGCCAGTTCAGAAAAAATGAGTAATTTTTGAAACGACTAGGGTTTTGATCACATTATTTTTCGAATGGATTAGTGTACGTTTACTTCATTTGCACAAAAGTTTCTTTATCTGACCAAGTTTGCATTCAAAGTTTATGGTGCTAAAAGATGTTATGGTTGTGATGAACTTTATGCCAAAGTCCTTAGATATTCCAGTTGTCGGATGTCTGTTGAAGTTATCTTAACCTTAGCTCCTGGTATACAAAGTATTACACTTTCGACTTCCACTCTCTCTCTCTTCCTTTCTTAGTCCCCCACTGCCCCCCCCCCCTCTCCCCTCCACCTCAACTGCCCCCCTTTTCATTTGAATATACAAAAATGTCAATTTCTAATTAATAATAACAATCATCATTATGATAGAAATGATAATAATCCAAATAATGATAATCATATCATTTATTTTCAGTGTAATATCATCATCTTAGATGAACAGACTATAAATAAATAAACCAACTATGAATGTCTTACCTGCTGTCTGGAAATTTAAGAATCACCTCTGCCTGTAACATGCTTATCTTTGAAGGTATCATTTCTTTTCACCTGTCTTACGTTTCTTTACCTGAATTAACATAACTTTCGATCATCAAAACAATTTCTTAAGAGAGAGGGTTCATTATCCAGCTGCCTGGCTGATTGTCCAGTCACATAATTTGCAACATGTTTCTGGTTATTCATTTAGTAAACCAATGCAAGTTATAGCTGCTACACACTGCAGTACATATTACGATCATTTATCATTTCAAATCTATGTTATCTCCTTCAAAGCTTAACAAATTCGTTCATCAGCCCAAAACACAAAATCATATGATCATTGCACTTTCTCTGTTAAGATCCTTTCTTCTTTAAAGAACATCGTATGATTAGTGTGCCTCTGTTCAGATCCATTCTTCTTTATAGCTCACAATATATCTAAGCACAGTGTGTGTGTGTGTGTGTGTGTGTGTTTGATGTATTACTTGTTTGATTTATATTCATCCAAATGAAAAATCAAACAAAGATGAGAGAAAGAGAGAGAGAGACAGAGATAGAGAGCAAGAGGGAGAGAGAAAACATGCATGTGTTGCATATGTCAGTTTCAAACGATTTTTTCTGCTTAGTGTATTATTCTAAAATGTGGTTTATATTTGTGTTCTTATGCTTCAATGTATGGTGCATGCTTTTTATCTATAAATCTGACTCTAGTATGCTAAGTTGTCTGGTCACACACACACACACACACACACAAGCACAAGCATATACACACAAATGTGCGCATAAAAGAAAAAAATGTTACCAAAGCGAGCTGAGTGCACCAGCCTGTGGCGTAGATATGTGAAATACACCATTTGTATGAGATCTGACGTTGACGCCTGGTCTCGAACCTAACTACAGGCTACAATGGACACAGTGTCAGCTTCAAGTCTGACCAGAGCGGCCAGTGTGCACGTCTTGTCCGTGTGGATCTCAGTTCTGTGTGGATTGGCACACTGCCTCCTGTTTGTGGGCGCTGACATAACCACACGTCAGTGGAGTGGGAAAAACATACACATGAACACCCATGCTGATCCACTGAACGTCAGTGACATGTGTCCAGGTGTAGAGTACATCCTAAACCAAAACAACACAAACATCACAGTGCTTCAGGTCAATGTGCCAGAGTGTAATAATTTAACACGACACACAGCACATCAAGGAATGGTGTATGGTATGTGTGGTGGTTTCAACACTTTCTGTAAACTGCATGTCAAGGCTCCATTGGGTATGTATATACGTGCTCGTGTAGAGAGGTTGGTGTACTGGTGTGATTCTAAGTACCGAGAAACTAAAATACGTTTTTCGATAGTTGTTATGCAATATCTACAGTCTTCAGCACTTGTTTGTTGAGTCATCTTCAAGTAGCATGTGGATAAAACATGTCAACATTTCTATGGGAAAACTTTATTTAGAAACAATTAGCAGTCACGAGCTGATTGTTACACATATTATTGAACATTGTGGATATATAACAACTCCATATGTAACATTACTTCGTGGCACAGTACTTAGTGTAGAATGGACAGTATCATCTGGATGGATTATGACGAGTATTCAACAGATATCGATATATAGTCCACCTTCCCTGGGGAAACATTACTGTATTAAACTGTATTCAAAATCAAATACAATTCACCAAAGTGTTGAACATGTATCTCCTTTTGATTATCCATCAGCTAAGATCATTTACACATCATTTGTAACGATCCAGCTTTACTATGTAAGGCATATTCATGGAGGCCTAAAAATGTTCCTGTCTGCCTTGTCTGTGAATGACCAACCCATAGAGTTGACAAACGGTCTTTTCAATTGTTCTGTAAATCATTACTCTCTTTTTCAACGTCATCTGAATTGTAATCTGGAGACAGAGTGTGAAGATGGACGGGATGAAACAGAACACTGTCCCTTCAGCAGTCCTGACTGCCGGGGATTGGTGGCTTCACGAAACAAGTGTTTCAAGTTTGTCATCGCGGATACGTGGACTTTCTTTCTATTTTTCCATTACAAATGTTTGAAACTGGGTGGAAGATTAGCGTCAGTAAAAACAAGAAAAGAACAGATGGATTTTCAACATTACTTTATGCATTTTTTTCAATTCATTATTAATGTAGGTTTAAGATGTGGTTGGGAGAATGTGCCCTATGTATATAGCAGGTTTCGTAAATGGTCTGACAACACCTTGGTGTACAGCATGACTCATTTTAGTTCAGAAACTCCGTACGTGCCGTCAAGGCGTGTTCACCATGGTGAGCTTCACAACATGATGTTGACGGTTCATTCTCCCTTTTCTGAACAGAATATGTTTACAGTTTGTGAGCTGCCATTACTCTCACAAGATGTCTCTATTTCACGAGTGTCACTGGCTCATTTACGTTCACCAACAGAAATTCTTACACGTACAAAACAATCTTTATCAGTTTCCTCAGACAATCACATTACACATGCACATGTGTTTTTGTCACAAGATTCCAGGGGTCTTTGCATGAAAACATCGTTTGCACCATTTTGCACATCTATGAACATGACTGAAAGAGAGCATACTGACATGTTTGTACTTGGAAGGAAAATGACACATACGTACACCATGTTTGGATGTGATGGTGGTATCACAACTGTGCATCACACTCTTGTGTGTGACTTGAGACAGGACTGTCTTGATAATGCTGATGAGTCATTTTGTGAATACCATTCGTGCGCTGGTTTTCTGTGTTCTAATGGCCAGTGTGTATCACTAAGCCAACGTTGCAACCAATACTCAGATTGTGTGGATGACACTGATGAGGTTGGGTGTTCTGATGACAGCAGCTACCAGGCTAAAGAGGAAGACATGAAGCCACAGTTATATGTGAATCTGGATGGGGCAGGTTACTTCACTCAACAGGTGATGACAGCTGACGACTCTTGTCCTCACAGTCATTATCGCTGCACAGCTGAGTGGTTGTACTGTCTGCCTGTCTACACTCGGTGTAATGGATTTTCTGACTGTGTGTATGGAGAAGACGAGCAAGGCTGTGAAACAGCAACGTGTCCTGGTTTCTACCGGTGTCGAGGTTCCAGAGTGTGCGTGCATGGAGATCACCTGTGTGATGGCTGGGGTCAGTGTCCACAGCGGGATGATGAACTGCTGTGTGACAGGACCTGTCCTGAAGGTTGTCTGTGTCAGGGCTATGTTTTCCTTTGTAACAAACCATTTCCTCCAGACCAACATCTTCAGTTACGATACGTAGACGCAACAACTTCAAACATGTCTCTGGATTATTTCAATAAAAACACCTATCTTGTTCATTTGACGCTATCCCAGTGCTCCCTTCTTAACATTTCACATATCAAACTTGCAAACCTGAAATACTTTGATCTTGCTAATAACTACCTAAGAACTGTGGACATGGCAGTTTTTCTTGAGCTGCCTAATTTAAGAGTTTTACACATACAAAACAACCCTCTTAGCACGATAAATAGTGAAGCAACGAAGCACGTTCATCATGCCCTTACACGAATGGATGTATCAAAAACAGATCTCAATATCCTTTACAATGATTTATCCATCTATTTGCCTTGCTTGCAGTTTTTGAACGTGTCACACTGTGCTGTTGAAACCATTAGGCTGGTAGGTTTTAAAGATATGCCACACCTCAAAAAGCTGGATTTACGGGGAAATAGAGTCACTAATTTCCCTTCAGATCTGTTTTCAAAATGTGATCTACTAGATCGCATCTTTTCATCCAACTACAGATTTTGCTGTATGGATTTGTTTCCGAAGCATTCTGGTAAAGTTAACTGTTTGTCACCACACACTGTACTCCCTTCCTGTTCAGCACTGCTACCAACTGAACTACAGGATTTTCTTTTGGCTGATTGGCGTTTCTGCTATGATGGGCAATTTGGTGTGTTTAATGACTTCACCTGCTGTGAAAAACGTGATTGGAAGCAGTTCCATCAGAGCTATTTCCCAACTGCAGTTTGCTGACATGTGTATGGGAATTCACATTGGCATTATCGTGATAGCAGACACTATATTTCACGGAAAATACATCCACATTGAAAAAGCATGGACTGGTGATACAATCTGCAAGCTGGCTGGTTTTCTTTTCTTTCTGTCCAGTAAAGTGTCAGAATTGATGATATGGTGTATCACTTTGCATCACATCTCTGTACTTTGTTTCCCCAACAGTGGAAGGAAATTCAGTAAATGTTTACCTGTAACAGGCTGTGTGTGGATTTTTGGGATTCTGCTGGCAATGACTCCATTTCTTCCTGGACTATCCCATTGGGGTCTCCAAGGTCAGTCAGGTCTCTGTCGTCTGGCCTTATTTGATCGTCATTATTCTAGACATAACTTAAGATGGTTCAACGTTATTGTGGCAGTCAACTTTATTTTGTGTGTGATGATTATAGCTGGTCAAGCTGTCATCTTCAGGCGAACACCAAAGTACAGAATAACCCTCAGTCCCTCACAGAAACCAGTCTATTCTTCAGTGCACGTGATGGGAAAAGTGGCTGTCACAGATGCTGTTTGCTGGCTGGCGTTCGGACTGGTGACGATGTTGAGTTCACATGGTGTTGCTGCTTTCGATCAGATCCATGACACCATAGTTGTGTTCGTGTTGCCTTTCAACTCTGCTCTCAACCCACTTCTCTACATGTTGACTGTGAATACAGAAAGACGACGTCAGCAACAAGAAGAGAAGTTAATTCAAGTGTTAAAAGCACGGCTTGTCCATACTAGAAATAAACAATAATGTATTAATAATAATAATAATGGTATTTATGTAGCGCTGAATCTTGTGGCAAATCTAAGCGCTTTCACACCAGTCATTCTCACGCATAACTCTGAAACTGGAGAAACTGAAGACAAGGAAGAGGCAGGAAAGGGAGGCTATTTTGGGAAGAGGTAGGTTTTAAGGCCAGACTTGAAAGAGCTGAGTGTGGAGACTTGACGAAGCGAAAGAGGAAGTTCATTCCAATTGCAAGGTCCAGAGGCAGAGAAAGAACGGCGGCCAACAGTCGAGAGTTTGGATCTGAGTATGCGTAAATGGAGTGGATCCGAAGCTGATCGTAGTGAGCGAGATGGAGTGTAGAGGTGAAGGCAGCCACAGAGATAGGAAGGGATTGATTTGTGAATACATTTGTAGCATAGAGTGTTGATCTTGTACTTTATTCGGTGTGAGACAGGGAGCCAGTGGAGATGTTGCAAAAGAGGTGTGATGTGCTCAGATCTTTTCTTTCTGAGGTCGAGTCGGGCAGCAGAGTTTTGTATACGCTGAAGGGACTGAATGGATGAAGCAGGCAAACCAGACAGTAGAGAGTTACAGTAGTCAAGGCGAGAGAGAATGAGAGAAATGACAAGTCTAGATGTTGCGTCAATGGACAGATATTTCCGGATGGAACTGATGCGCCGCAATTGACAGTAGCTGGATTGACATGTCTGACTGATAATTTTTTGCATGGACAGTGTGTTGTCAAGGACAACGCCGAGGTTCCTGACTGAACTGGAAAGAGGGATGGATGTACTGCCAAGTTTGATTGTGTCAGTTGTAATGGAAGAGAGTTTTTGTTTAGTTCCTATGATCATTACTTCAGTTTTGTCCGCGTTCAATTGTAACTTATTTAGAGTCATCCAATTTTGAATATCCACAGACATAGAAAGACAGAAAGGGATCACACACACACACACACACACACACACACACATATATATATATATATATAGAGAGAGAGAGAGAGAGACTCAGCGTTTGTTCGTTAAATGCGTCCATAGAAGAACATTCAAGATCCAGAATCTTTATTACTCACGGATACAGATCTTAGTCTTCCAATCCGTCCATGTGACAAAAACAACAACAACAATGATGATATGATAATGATAATAAAGAAATAATAATAATGAAAGGAATATGCACATGCACATACATACTTACACACAGATGCAGACAGATAGATAGAATGAAGAGGAGGAGAAGCAGAAACAGGAGAGGAGAGGAGGAGGAAGAGAAGACGAAGGAGAATGAGTAGAAGAGGAGAAGGAGGAGGAGGAACCCTGAAACGGGAGACATGGATCTGGTAGAGAAGAGAAGACACCAGCCTAAGGTGATGTACAGCTTCAACCAACTTTACTTACTATATACTATTTTTGCAGAGGGCTGTTTATGACTAAACATTTTAAACTCTTTACTGGGAGCGGAGAAGACAGGAGGTTTTGATTGCAGTATTTACAACGACTTGGTAGTAAATCATTTCTGGCTGTCTTTAAGCCTGATCGGATGGTTCTGACATGCATGATACTTTTTTTGGGTAATAGTTGGTAATTGTGTCGTGTTGTTACTGATTGAACTGTGCGTTATTGTTGTTGTGATGTCGTTCATGTGTGGTGTTGCTGGTTGTGTTATTGTTCATGTGTGGTGTTGCTGGTTGTTATTGTTCATGTGTAGTGTTGTTGGTTGTGTTATTGTCCATGTGTGGTGTTGCTGGTTGTGTTATTGTTCATGTGTAGTGTTGTTGGTTGTGTTATTGTTCATGTGTGGTGTTGCTGGTTGTGTTATTGTTCATGTGTGGTGTTGCTGGTTGTGTTATTGCTCATGTGTAGTGTTGTTGCTTGTGTTAGGGTTCTCGTATAGATATGTTGCTAGGGTACTTGTTCATGCATAGTGTTGTTGTTAGTGTTATTGCTCGCGCATAGTGTTGTCTTTGGTGTTATTGTCAGTGTATATATTTGTTGTTCTTGTTATTACTGTTGGTATTATTGTTGTTAATGTCCGTGTATAGTGCTGATCGTGTTATGGTTTGTCTGAAGTGTTGGTGGTGGTGTTAATTTTTGTTGCTGTTAACAATCGTGCATTGTAATGTTGGTGGTGTTACTGTTTGTATATAATGTTGTTGTTGGCATTATTGTTCGTGTATAGTGTTTTTGTTATAATTGTTTGTGTGTCGTGTTACTGCTGGTGTTATTGTTCGTATATAGTGTTGCTGCTGGTGTTATTTTATTGTATACAGTGTTGTTGCTGCTGTTATTGTTGCCGATAGTGTTATTATTCGTGTATAGTGTTTGGTGGTGGTGTTAATGTTTCTGTGCAGTGTTGCTATTTGTATTATTGTTCGTGTCTATTGTTGCTGTGTGTGCTCTTGCTCGTGTACAGCATTGTTGTCTTTCATGTTTCTTCTGTAATTGCCTTTGATTTATTGCTGCTGTTCTTTTGATTTTATTTCATTTTAATATAGTTTGATTTATTGATGTTGTTCTTTTCATTTATTTCATTTTAGTATAGTTTTGTTCTATTTCATTGTAAAAGAGTATGAAAAATCCTGCTGCAAACGCCTTGTTCTTGTCGATACCAGGAGAATAAATGATTAAACAAAAATAAAGAGTGGTAACTCTCTCCATTTACAAGGTGCACACACATGGTTGTTTTGATGGGTTTTCTTTCACTCGAAATGAAAGAACAATGAGGCCAGGTGAATAAATGATTAAACAATAATAAAGCTAGGTAATTTTCTCCATTCACAAGGTACACATCTTGAAGTCGGTGCTGCTTATGCTACCGATTCAGCGAGCACACATGTAAATAACAGGTACATTGGGACAAACCCCGATACTTCATCAAAAAGGAAGCTCTTGGCTGGTCCAGATACCGATTATCTAACACAGCAGCAGTAACAGAAGAAATGTGCCAAGACAATGTGGTTTTTATTCTAGACTGGCAGAGGCTTTACTCCTGAATATGCTACACAGAACACACGGACACTGCAGAACACACACATGGTTGCCTCAGTGGTGTGAGTGCGTGCATGTATGTGTGTGTGGGGGGGGGGAGGTTGCGCGCGGGCATGCATGTGACGATTTCTTATCATAGTTGTCATGATCCATGATGTTTTTATTGCTGTCATCGTTCCTAACCTCTATTGTTTTTGTATTCTTGGACGTTGTTGCTGCTGTTGTTGACGTCGTCATTGCTGCTACTAGTGTTGTTGATGCTGCTGCAACTATTACTGCTATTACAACTACTTCCACCTGCGAGTGTCTGTGGGGTTGTGCATGTGTCTGCCTATACCATAGGCCTGAACTCGTATTCAAATTTTTGAAACGCTTGTTCAAACTGAACAGCAATACTATGACCCAAATTGTTTATGGAAAAACTGGTGTTTATCCAATTAGTGTGTTAGTGAAAATGAGATTAGTTCGATTTTGGACCAGCTTAGATATATCAAACACAGAAAAATATTCTGGGAAAATATACTTCATATTACTTCATTTATATCGAGATGGTATTTATTCTTCAAAATGGATGAGTTGTATCAGACTAATTCTAATAGAATTAGGGTATGACTGTGTTTGGGATGCTCAATTCTTCTTAGAGAGGGAATCTTTCTGCAAGAATGTCAACATTGCTTTGGGAGATAGTTTTCAAAATCTATGGAGACATGCTCTAGAGGCGAGTAGTAAATGTCAAAACTGGATTTGGTAGAGAAAAATATATGTCAAATGCCTGATAAATACGTTATCAGCTTCTTCAGATTTCGAAGTAGTAATCATAAGCTGGAAATAGAAACAGGGAGACACAAAGGCATACCACGAGAGTTACGGCTTTGTAAGGTTTGTAACATGTCTGTGATTGAGGATGAGTTTCATTTTATAATGGAATGTCCCAATTATGATCAGTTACGGAATAGATATGTTCCTAAAAATATTTGTCTCCAAAATCGGTTTTTGATTTTTGTATGATGCTCAAAGGAGGCAAAAGTCGTTTTAAGATGATTAGATTTGCAAATGTTGAATACATACACTTCTGGAGTTAAAAGACATTTGTGTTTTCTCAACTTTTATGTGACATTGTTGTATATTTGGAAATGTTTGTTCTAGGCATGAAAACATTATTTTGCAGTAATCCTCCATACTCCAATGGGAGTGAAAGTATAATTAAAACTTGAAACTGCCTCCCTCCTGCCCCCATCACACACACACTTTCCTGGTACCACTCTATCATAACTAGAAACTCACATTTTTTCCATTGACTGCAGGTCAGTTAAAATGTCCACGATTGCTACTAGAGTCGATTTCAGTGCTTCTGTACTGGTCTTTGAATTTTGATCACTTTGTCAAAGCTGGTCTGTACAGTACTTCCCCAGGTTGTTGCCCCGTATTCAAGTATTGGCCAGTTTTGATCTTTGTGGAGGTTCTTCTGGATGTGGAGGTCCGTTCCCCATGAAGGCTCTGAGATGTGTTGTTTATCATCAGTCCCAAGCATAGCCTGATTTCAGCATATTAAATATTACATTGATAATATACAGAACAAGTGGCTTTTGTATTAGATACTGGCAACCTGAGGCATCAAATGGCAAGTCAATGCTCAATTCAATGGACTTCTGACTTCACTCTTACCCAGGGATAAACAACAAGACAACGTAAAGACTATTAATAAATCAAAGAAAATTGTAAAACATGTCCACAGTTTCCCTTCAGGGATAAATCGTGTGAAAAACTCCAATCCAGGGAGACACAATCAATAGTCTCTATTCTCCCTTACATCTTCCCGTTCCAGTTTTTAAATCATAATATGAATAATTTCATTTGTTTCTTTTCATAACTGTGTTGTCACTTGGTGCTTCCAAACATCTTCTGGTGGATGATACATCAGACAAACACCTTCATCTGAAAACAGGTGCAGAGGATCCTGAACCCTCAGAACCTAACTTTAGTTAAATAGAACATTTCGGAAAAATAGCACTCACATGCACTTTAACCTTGAGTAGCAATTCTCGTTTTACTGAACCAGTGTTCAGAAACGTAAATGATTATTTTTAAAAATCCGAAATTCATAAAATTTAGAAGAAACGATTCCAACGAATTTCTCTTTACCAAACTCAAGACCACTGAACTCACCACTACTTCAAATCAGCTTCCTCAAAGCTCAACAGTCCAAACATCAAGACTGAGACTCACATTCTCTCTCAGAGTGTCAAGTGTCTCATGACACTTTCAGGCCCCAAGGTCTATCAATTCTAACAGGTCACTCCTGTGACCAGTTCAGCTGTGCACCCAGAGTGGAGTGACAATAATTCTGGTGCACTTCACAACACAACTTATGAACACATATTCACCTCAGCACCTAAAAGCACTTGCACACTAGCCTTCCCAAATCGAGTTCAATTCAATACAGTAACAACGACACACCATACAGGAAATCTTCCCTTTACAATAAGCAACATTATGACAACCAAACTTGGTGTCATGACAACCATCAAGTGGTACCGCTAATGGACATACAACAACTGTTGGGTTGTTCCAAAGAAGCCAATCAATGCAGCTCAGCATGGCCTGTGTTCTACATTTGAATTTCGTCCACTGAATGTGGGATACATTAAGCCTAACCTTTCACTAGTTAGATCTGATCGCTATGCCTCTGCGGATCAGTGTGAGCAGAAGAGAAAGAATGCATCATCCTCAGAATGTTCTTTTAACAGTTCACATGTGTCCCAACACTAGACCAGTGAGTGGAGATGAAAAGATTTCTACGTCAACACACTACGTCAATTACTGACTGTGACGTTCGAAAGAAGGAAATGGAATACAACTCCTATGAACATATCATGACGACATGAGGATTATCTAAATCGGTCATAGCAGATCTGTGACTGCATGTGAAAGCAATAGTGGAAACAGTTAAAATTTTATCAACCTGAGTTACTATCAACATACTTATATGAACACAAGCAATGTGTCGGATTTTACAGTTTACAAATCATTAACACATTTGACACAAAGTACTCACAGTAGAATGTTAGGCAGCAGACCCTGTGTGCAACACAATGTGTATTTGAGAGCAACACCTGTGTTTGTGTTTGTTGCTAGGTGTTTAGTCATAGATTTCAAAATGATTTCTGAACTAATTTACGTTGGACTGGTCGCAAATGAAAGGGTTCAACACAACCTTTCTAATGAGTATAATAATGTTTGTTTATTTTCATTGATATGTTTGATAATTGAAACAGAGTGTATTCAACTAGTCCTATTATATTCCTGGGTTGCAGTGAAGTCAGATTGCTTGCATTCTGAGCAAGTCTGTCGTGTGAGCTCGAGTTAAGTGAATGCATAAGTGTCACATAGAGAGAGGGAGTATTTCATGAGAACATGGAAAGAGGCATCATCATGATGTGTACAGTCAATTCAGCTACTGTTTTCATCGTCAATTAGTTCAGAATGGGATTCCAGCCATTTACGAAGTTCAGTTTCATTAGCTTTCCTTCTCCTTTCAGCCAAAGTGTTGAACGTGTACATGAAGGGATTGACAGCAGAGTTTAAGGGTAAAACAAACACAGCCAGGGCTACGTTCACTTCTGCAGGAATGGCAATTCCTGCTGATGACAGCATCCCACACAAACCAATGGGAAACCAGCACATGAAATCTGTCACTGCAATCATGATTAGTCGTCGTGCTATGGTCATGTCCTGTGACACTTTGGTAGAATTAGTTTTCAGAGCATTGTTTTGTATTGATGAATAAACAGACACTTGACCAACACTGATGAATAAAAACAGAATCAAATTAAGGTAGATTAAGATGCCGAGAGAATATAGTTTCCCTTTAAAATCTCGTCTTGTAATAGGTAAAGGGATACAAATACCCGTTTGGCTATAGAATTCCCAATGTGATGTCATTGGGAGCAATGGTACCAAAGCTACAAAGCAAGCAACCAGCCAAGTACACAGACAAGCCGCTGTTGCTGATGTTCTGCCAAACCTCTTGGTGCTAAAAGGAAAGCGAAGGACAATAAAACGATCCAGTGTAATTATCCATATACTAAAGGCTGATGCCTCACTGGACAAAAGAGACAAAAATCCAGCTACCGTACAGGTCACACTGGCTTTCCATGCGTCATCATTGTGAAGATATCGTCCACGGAACTGTTCATCAGCCGCTCCAATGATAGCAATATACATACCCATCAGAAAATCAGCAATTGTTAGGCTAATGACAAAGACACTGAATCCACTTGAAGACGTCATGCTCTTCACAAACATCCGAGCACAACAACAGAAGACGTTACCACTCAAAGAGAGACAGGCGATCAGCCACAGAAACCCGCGGTACGTCCATGACTGCAACAGATCTTCACAAGAAGAAACTTCATCACTGGGGGCAATGCATGCTGACTCAGCATCACCAAAAGTGTCAGGAAGTATTTCATTGCAGCAAAGTTTGTAATTTTGTGTGGATACGAAGCACAGTTTATAAACAGCCTTAAATATTTCAGGTGGAAACAGTTTAACAGGACTACCATCCATGTAGAGTTCAGTTAACTGAGGTGTGAAGCGAAACCCAGCTGAGCTAATTGTGTGAATGGAAGTGAACGTTAAATTCAGTTTTTGTAAGTGGTGAAATGGCGATAAGACTTTAGAGTCAAACACTGTCAGCATAGTGTGGGACAAATCCAGCACTGTGAGTGCACTGTCCTGGTTAACAGGTGATAGACCAATGTGAAGAGAGGTAAGGGGATTGTTGGACAGAGAGAGTGATTGGAGATTGTGTAACCCAAGAAGAGATGTCAGGTTGACATATTGCAGTTTGTTACTACTGAGATCAAGGAACCTGATATTTACCAAGTGTATTTGAGGAATATGGGTTATAGAACAGTATGCAAAAACCACAGTAATAAGGAAGGTACTCTTGATAATATCTGTCAGTGTCATACCTGAACCTGTAGCATCCAGGTAGCGGAGCTGAGGGAAGAGAGCTACAGAGAAAGACTGAAGACACAGAAATGAGTGACCTTGACATAGACAGTTCACCGGACAGGTTATGTCACACCCTAATTCATCATCATTCAATGGACAGTGAGTCCAACCATCACACATGTGGTCACTATGTAAACACATTGTTGAAAGTCTGCACCTAAAAAGTCCCGGGCATATCAGTTGTTCACACCCCTCTTCATCCTCATGGTCAATACAGTCATACATCCCATTGCACCATGTGTAGACAGGTAGGCAGTTATTGACGTCACCAGGACAGCAATAGTGGCTGTCGGGACAGGACTCATTTGTATTCATTGGAGTGGAGATGAAGTATTTGATGCCATCGAAGTTGACAAGAGCTGGAGGTGGGCTTAATTGTCTATGGATGTTCGTGGATTTAGTTGCATGACAGTTCTGTTCATCCGACTCATCCAGACAGTGGAACACTCGATCACATACCCCGTCATAGGTCACACACTGACTGTTGGCACATCTAAATGCATTGATACAAGCAGGGTGTTTACAAAAGGATTCATCAGTCTTATCCTCACAATCATTTATAAAGTCACACACCAGAGTGTATTGAATCATTTTGAGACCATTGTCACATGTAAATAAGTGGTTTGCAGGAAACTGCCGATCTAACGAGTCAGATGTGTTGATGTATGATAGCTGACCAGCAAAAGTGCAATGTGTTGAGTATTCCTTACCACACACTTTATGGTGGTTAGAGCCACACAGAAAAAAGGAATGAGTCAACTGTCCATCAATGCATATATGTAGCTGTCCCTCAGACTGAAAACCATTTGTGTCAGGAAAATAGATTCCTTGTCTGTGATGAACGTTTATCGTTGTCCTGTTTTGAGTGAATTCACAAAATGTCTCCACTCTAGATCCACCAAGTACTGGTCTACAAAAATCAACATGTAAACAACTTCCATAGCTGAACAAACACCAACGTGTTAATTCAGGATATGCCACATGTTCAACGGAACAGAAGGTAATGAAATTATGAACGACTGTTCTGTCTTCATGAATCACACAATGCGTATACATATTTTGCAATGAATTGTCTCGAAGGAACATACCGGTCCATGATCCCTGTACGTGTTTCATTCTCTTTTTACAATCGCCATACCAGCAAAAGTGACACTTCGGTGAACCTAACTTGCCACCAATTGATCTACATGAATCATCAGCTTTTTTGAACGTGGTATTTACATTCTTATAACATCGGCCACAGATCGCTATGAGCCCATTGCTATGGTCACTGGTGTTGGAATGTGTTTCATACTGTCCTTCTCCATACTCTGTGTTAACATTACAAGCCACATCATGACAGCAGCTTACATAATTCTAAAAATAACAAATCCATAGACAGCTTTGTGGCTTCAGAGACCTTTCTTCAGATACGTATTTGTTTTTTTGCTTGTTTGCTTACCGAATTATCATTGCTTGTCTGATTTTTTGTGTGTGTGTGTGTGTCCATGTACACACACACACACACACACACACACACACTCACACATTCAGTAGTTTTGTTGGTTGTTTTTTTTGTTGTTGTTGTTTTTAATCACCTGGTGTTTTGTTCTCACTCTGTGTGTGTGTGTGTGTGTGTGTGTGAATCTGTCTGTCTGTATGCGTGTCTGAGTGTCTGTGGTTAACATTAACATTGCCATTTTCTCTGAAACTACTTTGTTTGCCAGTACCAAATTTGGCTTAGATATACTATGAAACAAATCTCCACAGTCATACCAATAGGTTGTAAGTCTCCCGAATAAAGCCGTATTTCCGGATTATTAACGGTTTATTTCGTTGAGGCTCGTTCCAGAATCCCAAAACACCAGAATCCAGTCCCACTTGCCAGAGCGTGGTTTATGTTTGGGAAGACGGCACATTCAGTGACACTAACTACACCATCAACGTGTTTACTGCATATGAATATTCTAAAGTGGATACTGAATTAACTGGAATGAACATGAAGGATGTTTCTTTCAGTTTCAGGCAGCCTGTTGTCGGACTGGTTTGTACAGATGTAAGCTTATACATGTTGCAGTAAGCCCGAGGAGATGTCAATATTTCCTTTACCGCCGAATTAAAAGGATTTCTTGAATAATCGAGATATGTCAAGGAAACATGATATAAATAGTGTTATTATCTCTAATATGATAATATATTTAGCACGCTAGAAAGACCCATAGCTTCAAATAATTATTCAGTTTGTTTAAGTGACGTCAGATGTGGCATAGCGTTTGGGATTAGACTTCTTGTTTCTGACCAGAACATCCTTGGTTCGATCCCGCTTGTTTTTCAGTTCTTATTAACATTTAGTACGGGACGCATTTTAACGAATTTTCAATGTATTTTTTTCGCACGATTCCTTTACTTGATACAGCTCGCGTCACAAGTGAGTCTTGAAGGCCTTGCCTCTCTTGTTCTAAATTCAAGTGATCTTTCAAGCTTAACAAATTCATCAGCCAAAAGCACAAAATCAAATGATCATTGTGCTTTTCTACTCAGATCCTTTGTTCTTTAATGCACGTCGTTTGATGAGTGTGTTTCTTTGTTCAGATCCATTCTTCTTTGAAGCACATCGTATGATCAGTGTGTTTCTCTGGTAAGATACATTCTTATTTAAAGCGCACAATATATCCAAGCACAGTGAGAGAGCGCCACTCTAGTTTATTTCAATTCAAACCAAAAACCCATGTCTTACATTCCTGAACTTACATATTTATCAGCAACGATATGATCTCTGTGTGTGCGTGTGTGTGTGTGTGTGTTATGTGTTTGATGTATTACTTGCGTGATTTATGTTCATCCAAATAATAACTCTCTCTCTTTCTGTGCCTAAGCGCACGCGCGTGTGTGCGTACGTACGTGATGTGTGTGTGTGAGAGAGAGAGAGAGAAAGAGAGAGAGAGAGTGACAGTTTCAAGTTATTTGTTTTTTTCTGCTGAAGGCATTTGTTTAAAAATGTGTTTTATATAGATCTTTTCATGTCTTATGCTGAACTGTATGGTACACGTATTGCATCTATAAACCTAACTCTAGTACGCTGAGCGGTCAGGTCACACACACACACACACACACACACACACACACCATATATATGCATGCATGTACCCTTCTAAGAAAAAATGTCAAAGAGCGCACTAAGTGTGCTAGCCTGTGGCTTAGATATGTGAAATACTTTATTCATATCATTTGTGACATCAGCGCATGGTCTCGAAACTAACCACAAGCTACAATGGACACAGTGTCAGCTTCAAGTCTGACCAGAGCGGGCAGTGTACACGTCTTGTCTGTGTGGATCTCGGTTCTGTGTGGATTGGCACATTGCCTCCTGTTTGTGGGCGCTGACATAACCACACATCAGTGGAGTGTGAAAAACATGCACATGAACACCCCTGCTAGTCCACAGAACGTCAGTGACATGTGTCCAGGTGTAGAGTACATCCTAAACCAAAACAACACAAACATCACAGTGCTTCAGGTCAATGTGCCAGAGTGTAATAACTTAACAAGATACACAGCACATCAAGGAATGGTGTATGGTATGTGTGGTGGTTTCAACACTTTCTGTAAACTGCATGTCAAGGCTCCATTGGGTATGTATATACGTGCTCGTGTAGAGAGGTTAGTGTACTGGTGTGATTCTGAGTACCGAGAAACTAGAATACGTTTTTTGATACGGTTGTTATGCAATATCCACACTTTTCAGCACTTTTTTGTTGAGTCATCTTCAAGTAGCATGTGGATAAAACATGTCAACATTTCTATGGGAAAACTCTGTTTAGAAACAGTTAGGAGTCACGAGCTGATTGTTAGATATATTACTGAACATTGTGGATATATAACACATCCAATTATAACAGAGCGCCGTGGCAGGAATCTTAGTGTAGAATGGAGAGTACCGTCTGGATGGATTATGACGAGTATTGAACAGATATCGATGTATAGTCCACCTTACCTGGGGAAACAATACTGTGTTAAATTGTATTCAAAACCAAATATAAGTCACCAAAGTGTATGTCCGTTTGATTATCCATCAGCTAAGATCATTTACACATCATTTCTAACGATCAAGCTTTACTATGTATTTCTTATTCATCAAGGCCTAAAAATGTTTCTGTCTGCCTTGTCTGTGAATGACCAACCCATAGAGTTGACAAACGGTCTTTTCAATTGTTCTGTAAACCATTACTCTCTTTTTCAACGTCATCTGGATTGTAATCTGGAGACAGAGTGTGAAGATGGACGGGATGAAACAGAACACTGTCCCTTCAGCAGTCCTGACTGCCGGGGATTGGTGGCTTCACGAAACAAGTGTTTCAAGTCTGTCATCGCGGATATGTGGACTTTCTTTCGATTTTTCCATTACAAATGTTTGAAAATTGGTGGAAGATTAGCGTCAGTAAAAACAAGAAAAGAACAGATGGATTTCCAACATCACTTTAGACATATTTTTCAATTCTTTGCGAATGTAGGTTTAAGATGTGGTTGGGAGAATGTGCCCTATGTATATAGCAGGTTTCGTAAATGGTCTGACAACACCTTGGTGTACAGCATGACTCATTTTAGATCAAGAACTCCGTACGTGCCATCAAGGCGTGTTCACCATGGTGAGCTGTACAACATGATTTTGACGTATAACTCTCCATTTTCTAAACAAAATATATTCACAATTTGTGAGCTGCCATTACTATCACAAGATGTCTCTTCTTCACGAGTGTCACTGGCTTATTCACGTTCACCAACAGAAATTCTTACACATACAAAACAATCTTTATCAGTTTCCTCAGACAATCACATTACACATGCACATGTGTCACTGTCACCTGATTCCAGAAGTCTTTGTCTAAAAACAACGAATACACCATTTTGCACATCCATGAACATGACTGATGCAGAGCATGCTGACATGTTTGTTCTTAGAAGGAAAATGACACACACGTACACCATGTTTAGATGTGATGATGGTATCACAACTGTGCATCACACTCTTGTGTGTGACTTCAGACAGGACTGTCCATATAATGCTGATGAATCATTTTGTGAATGCCATTCGTGCACTGGTTTTCAGTGTTCGAACGGCCAGTGTGTATCACTAAGCCAACGTTGCAACCAATACTCAGATTGTGTGGATGACACTGATGAGGTTGGGTGTTCTGATGACAGCAGCTACCTGGCTGATGTCAGAGAGGAAGACATGAAGCAACAGTTTTATGTGAATCTGGATGGGACAGGTTACTTCACTCAACAAGTGATGACAGCTGACGACTCTTGTCCTCACAGTCATTATCGCTGTACAGCTGAGTGGTTGTACTGTCTGCCTGTCTACACCCGGTGTAATGGATTTTCTGACTGTGTATATGGAGAAGATGAACAAGACTGTGAGACAGCACCGTGTCCTGGTTTCTACCAGTGTCGAGGTTCCAGAGTTTGTGTGCATGGAGATCATCTGTGTGATGGCTGGGGTCAGTGTCCACAGCGGGATGATGAACTGCTGTGTGACAGGACCTGTCCTGAAGGTTGTCTGTGTCAGGGTTATGTTTTCTTTTGTAACAAACCATTTCCTCCAGACCAGTATCTCCAGTTGCGATACATAGACGTAACAAGTTCAAACATGTCACTGGATTATTTCAATAAAAACACGTATCTTGTTCATTTGACGCTGTCCCAGTGCGCCCTTCATAACATTTCACATACAAAACTTGCAAACTTGAAATATTTTGATCTTGCCAATAACTACCTGAGGACCATGGATATGTCAGTTTTTCTGGAGTTGCGAAATCTTAGAGTTCTACACTTACAAAACAACCCTCTCAGCACAATGAGTAGTGAAGCAACGAAGCACGTTCACTTTGCCCTTACA
This sequence comes from Babylonia areolata, assembly GCF_041734735.1. NCBI lineage: Eukaryota > Metazoa > Mollusca > Gastropoda > Neogastropoda > Buccinidae > Babylonia > Babylonia areolata. The sequence continues at coordinate 10,580,927 of NC_134908.1, forward strand.
CGCGTGGATATATCGAATACAGATCTCAATATCCTTTACAATGATTTATCCATATATCTACCTTACGTGCAGTTTTTGAACGTGTCACACTGTGCTGTAGATACCATTGGGCTGGTAGGTTTTAAAGATATGCCACACCTCAAAAAGCTGGATCTAAGGGGAAATAGAATCACTAATTTCCCCTTAGATCTGTTTTCAAAATGTGATCTACTAGATCGCATCTTTTCATCCAACTACAGATTTTGCTGTATGGATTTATTTCCCAAGCAATCTGGTAAAATTAACTGTTTGGCACCACACTCTGCACTCTCTTCCTGTTCAGCACTGCTACCAACTGAACTGTACAGAATTTTCTTTTGGCTGATTGGCGTTTCTGCTATGATGGGCAATTTGGTGTGTTTAATGACTTCACCTGCTGTAAAAAACGTGATTGGAAGCAGTTCCATCAGGGCTATTTCCCAACTGCAGTTTGCTGACATGTGTATGGGAATTCACGTCAGCATTATCGTGATAGCAGACACTATATTTCACGGAAAATACATCCACATTGAAAAAGCATGGACTGGTGATACAATCTGCAAGCTGGCTGGTTTTCTTTTCTTTCTGTCCAGTACAGTATCAGAATGGATGATATGGTTTATCACTTTGCGTCACATCTCTGTACTTTGTTTCCCCAACAGTGGAAGGAGATTCAGTAAATGTTTACCTGTAACAGGCTGTGTGTGGATTGTTGGGATTCTGTTGGCAATGACTCCATTTCTTCCTGGACTATCCCACTGGGGTCTCCAAGGTCAGTCAGGTCTCTGTCGTCTGGCCTTATTTGATCGTCATTATTCTAGACATAACTTAAGATGGTTCAACGTTATTATGGCAGTCAACTTTACTTTGTGTGTGATGATTATAGCTGGTCAAGCTGTCATCTGTAGGCGAACACCAAAGTACAGAATAACCCTCAGTCCCTCACAGAGACCCGTGTATACTTCAGTGCACGTGATGGGAAAAGTGGCTGTCACAGATGCTGTTTGCTGGTTGGCATTCGGACTGGTGACGATGTTGAGTTCACATGGTGTTGCTGCTTTTGATCAGATCCATGACACCATAGTTGTGTTCGTGTTGCCTTTCAACTCTGCTCTCAACCCACTTCTCTACACGTTGACTGTGAATACAGAAAGACGACGTCAGCAACAAGAAGAGAAGTTAATTCAAGTGTTAAAAGCACGGCTTGTCCATACTAGAAATAAACAATAATGTATTAATAATAATAATGATGGTATTTATGTAGCGCTGAATCTTGTGCATAGACAAATCTAAGCGCTTTCGCACCAGTCATTCTCACGCACGCATAACTCTAAAACTGGAGAAACTGAAGACAAGGAAGAGGCAGGGAAGGGAGGCTATTTTGGGAAGAGGTGGGTTTTAAGACCAGATTTGAAAGACCTGAGTGTGGAGACTTGACGAAGCGAAAGAGGAAGTTCATTCCAATTGCAATGTCCAGAGACAGAGAAAGAACGGCGACCAACAGTCGAGAGTTTGGATCTGGGTATGCGTAAATGGAGTGGATCCGAAGCTGATCGTAGTGAGTGAGATGGAGTGTAGAGGTGAAGGCAGCCACAGAGATAGGAAGGGATTGATTTGTGAATACATTTGTAGCATAGAGTGTTGATCTTGTACTTTATTCGGTGTGAGACAGGGAGCCAGTGGAGATGTTGCAAAAGAGGTGTGATGTGCTCAGATCTTTTCTTTCTGAGGTCGAGTCGGGCAGCAGAGTTTTGTATACGCTGAAGGGACTGAATGGATGAAGCAGGCAAACCAGACAGTAGAGAGTTACAGTAGTCAAGGCGAGAGAGAATGAGAGAAACGACAAGTCTAGATGTTGCGTCAATGGACAGATATTTCCGGATGGAACTGATGCGCCGCAATTGACAGTAGCTGGATTGACATGTCTGACTGATAATTTTTTGCATGGACAGTGTGTTGTCAAGGACAACGCCGAGGTTCCTGACTCAATGAACCTCATACAGAAAATCGAAAACGGAATGGGAAGCCCAGAGTGGCATAAAGCAATGCGCAACTTTCAGATAAAAAAAAAACTCACATGGTCATACTGCCCGGGACATGCAGGTGTTAAGGGAAATGAGCGAGCTGACAGACTTGCTGGTAACGCAACAACAACGAGCGGCCTACATCTAGGAAAATCGGAAATCCTCAGAAAAGTCAAAGAATATCAAAAAGAACAGGTACAAGGCCATCACACCATCGATCGCCTCAAAGAAATAAAAGCAGAGAGAGGGAGCGGCCGTAAGTCTAACATGAAAGGTAGAGCACGATGCTTTGCAAATCAAACAAATATCGGCATCATTTCCAAACCAACATTGCGCAAATTTCTTCAAAACGGAACAGAGTCTCTGTGGGTTTTTCCAAATACAATAGACTGAGCAACACACTAGACGCCACGTTCTTGGCATCAGAGATCTTTTCCCATCCCTCTTGCGGCCAATCAGTGGCAGCCTCTGTGCGTGTGTGTATGTGTGTGTTTGTGTGTATGTGTGGGTCTGTGTTTTTGAGTGCGTTTGTGCATGCGTGAGAGTGTAAGTGTACACAAGTGTCAGGAGAGTTCTGTGCATGTGTGTGTGTGTGTGTTGTGTGTGTGTGTGAGGGGGAGGTGGGGGTGCAGGGAGGAGGTGAGGTAGAGGATGAGGTATGTGAGTGTATGCATGCCTACACTGTGGGAGCAACAGGATATTGGAACGTATATATTATATATATATATCTTTGTATATATGTGTGTGGGGTTGGGGGTGGGAGATATGGGCGTGTGTGTGTGTGCTTGTACAAGTAAGCGTTCATATGTGTGTGTGAGTGTGTGTGTGCGTGTGCGTGCGTGTGTGTGTGTGCCGTGGAAGCTGCGATACATAGACTAGAAAGAGTGTGTGGAGGAGGGGGTAGAGGAGGTGCAGGGAAATTTGTGGTGTGTGTGTGTGTGTGTGTGTGTGTGTTGGAGCTCATGTACGTTTATATGTATTTGACTGTGCTTTCATATCTGTGAAACTGCGTTTTGGGGGCATATCTGTTATGCATGTGTGAGTGTATGTGTGAATGTGTGTCTTCATGTTTTATATTTATTTGCTTATTTATCACCTTTGTTGTCTTATTTATTTAATTATTTATTTATTATTATTATTATTATTTTATCATTATTTTCATTACTACTATCTTTTTTTTATATCATAATTATTATTTATTTATTTATGTATGTACGCTTATCTCTTTTTTTTCTCTCAAGGCCTGACTAAGCGCGTTGGGTTACGCTGCTGGTCAGGCATCTGCTTGTCAGATGTGGTGTAGCGTATATGGATTTGTCCGAACGCAGTGACGCCTCCTTGAGCTACTGAAACTGAAACTGAAACTGTCCGCGTTCAATTGTAACTTATTTAGAGTCTTCCAATATTGAATATCCACAATATTCTGTGTGTGCATATATAGATATAGAAAGACAGAAAGGGATCACACACACACACATACACACACACATATATATGTATGTATATATATATAGAGAGAGAGAGAGAGAGACCCAGCGTTTGTTCGTTAAATGCGTCCATAGAAGAAGAACATCCAAGATTCAGAATCTTTATTACTCACGGATACAGATCTTAGTCTTCCAATCCGTCCATGTGACAAAAACAACAACAATGATGATGATGATATGATAATGATAATAAAGAAATAATAATAATGATAATGAAAGGAATATGCACATGCACATACATACTTACACACAGATGCAGACAGATAGATAGAATGAAGAGGAGGAGAAGCAGAAAGGAGAGGAGGAGGAGGAGAAGACGAAGGAGAATGAGTAGAAGAGGAGAAGAAGGAGGAGGAGGAGAAACCCTGAAACGGGAGACATGGATCTGGTAGAGAAGAGAAGACACCAGCCTAAGGTGATGTACAACTTCAACCAACTTTACTTACTGTTTACTATTTTTGCAGAGGGCTGTTTATAACTAAACATTTTAAACTCTTTACTGGGAGCGGAAAAGACAGGAGGTTTTGATTGCAGTATTTACAACGACTTGGTAGTAAATCATTTCTGGCTGTCTTTAAGCCTGATCAGATGATTCTGACATGCATGATACTTTTTTGGGGGTAATAGTTTGTAATTGTGTCGTGTTGTTGTTACAGGTATTATTGATTAATTGTGCATTATTGTTGTTGATTGTGATATCGTTCTTGTGTGGTGTTGCTGGTTAAGTTGTTGTTGTTGTTTTTGTTCGTTTGTAGTGTTGTGGTTTTAGTATACATATGTTGTAAGTGTACTTGTTCATGCATAGTGTTGTTGTTTGTGTTATTGCTCGTGCATAGTGTTGTCTTTGGTGTTATTGCCAGTGTATATATTTGTTGTTCTTGCTATTGCTGTAATTGTTGCTTATGTCCGTGTATAGTGTTGTTAGTGTTATAGTTAGTCTGAAGTGTTGGTGGTGGTGTTAATCTTTGTTGCTGTTACAATCATGTATTGCAATGTAGGTGGTGTTATTGTTCGTATATAGTGTTGTTTTACGTGTAAATTGTTGTTGGCATTATTGTTCGTGTATAGCGTTGTTGTTATAATTGTTCGTGTGTCGTGTTACTGCTCGTGTTACTGTTCGTATATAGTGTTGTTGCTGCTGTTATTATTAGCATATAACGTTGCTGATAGTGTTATTATTTATGTATAGTGTTTGATGGTGCAATGATGTTATTTGTATTATTGTTCGTGTCTATTGTTGCTGTTTGTGCTATTGCTCGTGTACAGTACTGTTGTCTTTCATGTTTCTTCTATAATTGCCTTTGATTTATTGCTGCTGTTCTTCTGATTTTATTTCATTTTAATATAGTTTGGTCCTATTTCATTGTAAAAGAGTATATGAAAAATCCTGCTGCAAACGCATAGTTCTTGTGGATACTAGGAGAATAAATGATTAAACAAGAATAAAGAGTGGTAACTCTCTCCATTAACAAGGTACACAACTTCAGGTCAATGGTGCTTATCCCACCAATTCTGCTGGTACACCAGTGTTTAAATGGTATATTGAAACACACCGAGACACTTCATTGAAAAAGAAGCCTCGGACCTGTCCTTATGCCGATCATTTGACATATGCAGAAAGCAGCAATGACAGAAGAAATGCGCAAACACAAATTAGCTTTTTATTCAAGACTGGCATAGACCTTTACTCCTGAATATGCTACACAGTAAATACGGACAATACAGAACACACACATGGTTGCCTCACTGGTTTTGTTTTTCACTCGAAATGAAAGAACAATGAGGCCAGGTAAATAAATGATTAAACAATAATAAAGCTAGGTAATTTTCTCCATTCACAAGGTACACATCTTGAAGTCGGTGCTGCTTATGCTACCGATTCAGCGAGCACACATGTAAATAACAGGTACATTGGAACAAACCCCGATACTTCATCAAAAAGGAAGCTCTTGGTTGGTCCAGATACCGATTACCTAACACAGCAGCAGTAACAGAAGAAATGTGCCAAGACAATGTGGTTTTCATTCTAGACTGGCAGAGACCTTACTCCCGAATATTCTACACAGAACACACGGACACTGCAGAACACACACATGGTTGCCTCAATGGTGTGTGTGTGTGTGTGTGTGTGTTGTGGGCGCGGGAATGTATGTGATGATTTCTTATCACTGTTGTCGTGATCCGTGATGTTCTTATTGTTAACATCCTTGCTTCCCTCTATTGTTCATATTGCTGGATGCTGTTGCTGCTGTTGTTGACGTCATCATTGCTGCTACTAGTGTTGTTGAAGCTGCTGCAACTATTACTGCTATTACAACTACTTCCACCTGCGAGTGTCTGTGGGATTGTGCATGTGTCTGCCAATACCATAAGCCTGAACTCGTATTCATGCTTTCTCGTACAGCGTTTGCAAAGAACAGAATGCGTGAGTGAACACACACACGTACGTACAAGTGAACGCGTGCACCTGTGTGTGCGAACAAACGCTAGTACGTGCACATTAAAATAAGCATGTGCTTTTACATAACAAAGATTTCCTTTTGGCTACTTAAAGGTCCTGAGATGTGTTGTTTATTGTCAGTCCCAACCATGGCCTGATTTCAGCATATGAAATAATACATTAATAATAAACTAGATGATAGAACAAGGGGCTTTTGTATTAAATATTGGCAACCTGAGAACTCAAATGGCAAGTCAATGCTCTATTCAGTGGAAGAGCTGGCATGACATGAGCATTGTTACACTGCCGCATTCACTAATATCAAGCTCACATGACAGGTAGACTCGCACACAACGTTCGATTTCTGACTTCACTCTTACCCAGGGATAAACAACATAACAACGTAGAGACACTCCCTTCTGACTATTAATAAATCAAAGAAAATTGTAAAACATGTCCTCAGTTTCCCTTCAGGGTTAAATCATATGAAAAAGTCCAATCCAGGGAGAGACAATCAATAGTCTCTATTCTCCCTTACACTTTCCCGTTAGAGTCTTTAATTCATAATATGAGTAATTTCATTTGTTTCGTTTCACCATTGTGTTGTCACTTGGTGCTTCCAAACATCTTTCGGTGGGTGATACATCAGACAAACACCTTCATCTGAAAACTGGTGCAGAGGATACTGAACCCTCAGAACCTAACTTTAGTTAAACAGAACATTTCAGAAAAAATAGCACTCACATGTACTTTCACACTGAGTCGCCATACTCGTTTGATTGAACCAGTGTTCAGAAACGTAAATGATCATTAAAAAAATCCGAAATTCATAAAATTCAGAAGAAACGATTCCAATGAATTTCTCATAACCAGACTCAGGACCACTGAACTCACCACTACTTCAAATCAGCTTCGTAAAATCTCAACAGTCCAAACATCAAGACTGAGATTCACATTCTCTCTCAGAGTGTCAAGTGTCTCATGACACTTTCAGACCCCAAGGTCTATCAATTCTAACAGGTCACTCCTGTGACCAGTTCAGCTGTGTGCCCAGAGAGGAGTGACAATAATTCTGGTGCACTTCACAACACAACTCGTAAACACATATTCACCTCAGCTCCTAAAAGCACTTGCACACTAGCCTTTCTTCCCAAATCGAGTTCAATTCAATACAGTAACAAAGCCACACCATACAGGAACTCTTCCCTTTACAATAAGCAACATAATGACAACCAAACTTGGTGTCATGACAACCATCAAGTGGTACCGCTAATGGACTTACAAAAACTGTTGGGTTGCGCCAAAGAAGCCAATCAATGCAGCTCAGCATGGCCTGTGTTCTACATTTGAATTTCATCCACTGAATGTGGGATACATTAAGCCTAACCTTTCACTGGTTAGATCTGATCGCTAAGCCTCTGCGGATCAGTGTGAGCAGAAGAGAAAGAACGCATCATCCTCAGAATGTTCTTTTAACAGTTCACAAGTGTCCCATCACTAGACCAGTGAGTGGAGATGAAAAGATTTCTACGTCAACACCCTACGTCATTGACTGACTGTGACGTTCGAAAGAAGGAAATGGAATACAACTCCCTATGAACATATCATGACGACATGAGGATTATCTAAATCAGTCATAGCAGACCTGTCAAAGCAATAGTGGAAACAATTAAAATTTTATCAACCTGAGTTACTATCAACATACTTATATAAACACAAGCAATGTGTCGGATATTACAGTTTACAAATCATTAACACATTTGACACAAAGTACACACAGTAGAATGTTAGGTAGCAGACCCTGTGTGCAACACAATGTATATTTGAGAGCAGCACCTGTGTTTGTGTTTGTTGCTAGGTGTTTAGTCATAGATTTCAAAATGATTTCTGAACTAATTTACGTCGGATTGGTCACGAATGAAAGGGTTCAACACAACCTTTCTAATGAGTATAATAATGTTTGTTTATTTTCATTGATATGTTTGATAATTGAAACAGAGTGTATTCAACTAGTCCTATTATATTCCTGGGTTGCAGTGAAGTCAGATTGCACACATTCTGAGCAAGTCTGTCGTGTGAGCTCGAGTTAAGTGAATGCATAAGTGTCACATAGAGAGAGGGAGTATTTCATGAAAACATGGAAAGAGGCATCATCATGATGTGTACAGTCAATTCAGCTACTGTTTTCATCGTCAATTAGTTCAGAATGGGATTCCAGCCATTTACGAAGTTCAGTTTCATTAGCTTTCCTTCTCCTTTCAGCCAAAGTGTTGAGCGTGTACATGAAGGGATTGACAGCAGAGTTCAATGGTAAAACAAACACAGCCAGGGCTATGTTCACTTCTGCAGGAATGGCAGTTCCTGCTGATGACAGCATCCCACACAAACCAATGGGAAACCAGCACATGAAATCTGTCACTGCAATCGTGATTAGTCGTCGTGCTATGGTCATGTCCTGTGACACTTTGGTGGAATTAGTGTTCAGAGCATTGTTTTGTATTGATGAATAAACAGACACTTGACCAACACTGATGAATAAAAACAGAATAAAATTAAGGTAGATTAAGATGCCAAGAGAATATAGTTTCCCTTTAAAATCTCGTCTTGTAACAGGTAAAGGGATACAAATACCCGTTTGGCTATAGAATTCCCAATGTGATGTCATTGGGAGCAATGGTACCAAAGCTACAAAGCAAGCAACCAGCCAAGTACAGAGACAAGCCACTGTTGCTGATGTTCTGCCAAACCTCTTGGTGCTAAAAGGAAAGCGAAGGACAATAAAACGATCCAGTGTAATAAGCCATATACTAAAGGCTGATGCCTCACTGGACAAAAGAGACAAAAATCCAGCTACCATACATGTCACACTGGCTTTCCATGCGTCATCATTGTGAAGATATCGTCCACGGAACTGTTCATCAGCCACTCCAATGATAGCAATATACACACCCATCAGAAAATCAGCAATTGTTAGGCTAATGACAAATACACTGAATCCACTTGAAGATGTCATGCTCTTCACAAACATCCGAGCACAACAACAGAAGACGTTACCACTCAGAGAGAGACAGGCAATCAGCCACAGAAATCCACGGTACGTCCATGACTGCAACAGATCTTCACAGGAAGAAACTTCATCAATGGGGGCAATGCAAGCTGATTCAGCTTCACCAAAAGTATCGGGAAGTATTTCATTACAGCAAAGTTTGTAATTTTGTGTGGATATGAAGCACAGTTTAGAAACAGCCTTAAATATTTCAGGTGGAAACAGTTTAACAGGACTACCATCCATGTAGAGTTCAGTTAACTGAGGTGTGAAGTGAAACCCAGCTGAGCTAATTGTGTGAATGGAAGTGAACGTTAAATTCAGTTTTTGTAAGTGGTGAAATGGTGATAAGACTTTAGAGTCAAATACTGTCAGCATAGTATGGGACAAATCCAGCACTGTGAGTGTGCTGTCCTGGTTAACAGGTGAGAGACCAGTGTGGAGTGAGGTGAGGGGATTGTTGGACAGGGAGAGTGATTGGAGGTTGTGTAACCCAAGAAGAGATGTCAGGTTGACATATTGCAGTTTGTTACTACTGAGGTCAAGGAACCTGATATTTACCAAGTGTATTTGAGGAATATGGGTTATAGAACAGTGTGCAAAAAAAACAGTAATAAGGAAGGTATTCTTAATAATATCTGTCAGTGTCATACCTGAACCTGTAGCATCCAGGTAGCGGAGCTGAGGGAAGAGAGCTACAGAGAAAGACTGAAGACACAGAAATGAGTGACCTTGACATAGACAGTTTACGGGACAGGTTATGTCACACCCTAATTCATCATCATTCAATGGACAGTGAGTCCAACCATCACACATGTGGTCACTATGTAAACACATTGTTGAAAGTCTGCATCGAAAAAGTCCCGGGCATATCAGTTGTTCACACCCCTCTTCATCCTCGTAGTCAATACAGTCATACATTCCATTGCACCATGTGTAGACAGGCAGACAGTTATTAACGTCACCAGGACAGCGATAGTGGCTGTTGGGACAGGACTCATTTGTATTCATTGGAGTGGAGATGAAGTATCTAATGCCATCAAAGTTGACAAGAGCTGGAGGTGGGCTTAATTGTCTATGAATGTTTGTGAATTTAGTTGCACGACAGTTCTGTTCATCCGACTCATCCAGACAGTGGAACACTCGATCACATACCTCGTCATAGGTCACACACTGACTGTTGGCACATCTAAATGCATTGATACAAACAGGGTGTTCACAAAAGGATTCATCAACTTTATCCACACAATCATTTATAAAGTCACACACCAGAGTGTACTGAATCATTTTGAGACCATTGTCACATGCAAATAAGTGGTTTGCAGGAAACTGCCGATCTAAAGAGTCAGATGTGTTGATGTATGACAGCTGACCAGCAAAAGTGCAACGTGTTGAGTATTCCTCACCACACACTTTATAGTGGTTTGAGCCACACAGAAAAAAGGAATGAGTCAACTGTCCATCAGTGCATATATGTAGCTGTTCCTCAGACTGAAAACCATTTGTGTACGGAAAATAGATTCCTTGTCTGTGATGAACGTTTATCTTTGTCCTGTTTTGAGTGAATTCACAAAATGTCTCCACTCTAGATCCACCATATACTGGTCTACAAAATTCAACATTTAAACATTTTCCATTGCTGAACAAACACCAACGTGTTAATTCAGGATATGTCAAATATCCAACGGAACAGAAGGCAATGAAATTATGAACGACTGTTCTGTCTTCATGAATCACACAATGCTTATACATATTTTGCAATGAATTGTCTCGAAGGAACATACCGGTCCATGATCCCTGTGTGTGTTTCATTCTCTTTTTACAATCACCATACCAGCAAATGTGACACTTCGGTGAACCTAACTTGCCACCAATTGATCTGCATGAATCATCAGCTTTCTTGAACGTGGTATTAACATTCTTATAACATCGGCCACAGATCGCTATGAGCCCATTGCAATGGTCACTGGTCTTGGAAAGTGTTTCATACTGTCCATCTCCATACTCTGTGTTAACATTACAAGCCACATCATGGCAGCAACTTACATAATTCTAAAAATAACAAATCCATAGACAGCTGTGTGGCTTCAGAGACCTTTCTTACCCTCTCAAGAAAGAATGGACACTGAAGTATTACTCCTTTACTACGTAAACCTACACCGAGGAATGACCATTATACGTAAGTAGCTCAAGTCAGTCTGTTATGGTCCATAAAATGCTGACTCATTCACATCAATCTAGCACACTGTATTACACTTGAGTCACAACAAAATTATCTCTCTGCATGACCTTGTTTTTATCACTCCTCTTCTCATTGGTACTGTATGAAAGCCGTGGGATTGGGGATTTTGTCAGGTTGTCTCCTCTTAGCCAGTGGAAGGGTGCATCTGGGTATTTTTGCGTAGCAGATTTTATTTTGCAGAAAAATACAAGTCCTTCTCTAAACAACTAAACAACAACGCGATGACAAGTTTTGAGCCTTCTCAATAATTTACTAATAATTCAAACATTAAACAATAACGCGATAACAAATTATTAATCAACTTCACAGAAAAATCACTTATCTTGTTCTGAAGCTTGTAGGCTGTCTGTCTCACACTGCTCAGAGTGATCTTAACACCTGGCGGTTTCAGCCACATACACAATTTCAAATACTGCCCACACACACCTCTCTCGTGATGGGTTCGCCAAGTGTTACATAACTACAACGGTCAACCCGCGCGCGCTCCCAGCCGGTGCTGCACCGCTTCTAGGCCCTCTCTGTCATTCACTAACAATTCAACAACTAAACAACAACGCGATGACAAGTTGCCGATGGTTCTTTTACATGTGCCAAGTGTATACTTCGCAAACAACCTCGGTTTATCATCCCATCCGAATGACTAGCGTCCAAGATCTAGTAGAGAGGGAGAAAATATTGGCGAGTGCAGGATTCGAACCAGCATGCTGAGAGTATGCTAGGTGGACGTGCTACCACTTGGTCGCCACCCCATTCTGAAGAGAGTACGTTGCTGCAATCTGGCTTAACCCTGAGAAAATGGGGGACTGAAAGAATTTGTGATGAGTGGAGTGTGGTTAGTGTCAAAAAAGAAGATTATGATGTTGATGATAATGATGATGATGATGATGTTGATGATGATGATGATGAACAAGGACAAGATGAACAAGAAAAACAAAAATCAGAAGCAGAAGAAAAAGTACAAGAAGGGCATAAGTATAATCATAGCAATTATAAAACTGACATTGATATGACCATTTTCTATGTTCAATATTCAGCTCGATTTTCTTTGTATTTCCGGAAAACATTGTCTGACACAAACTACTGTTTGTTGTATTTGTATTGTCAGTGTGGCTCAGAACTGCCTGCAAGGAATGTATTCAAGTAAAGCACACAGGACTGAGACAAAGTATGGTGAAAACACCACTCCGTCAAACAGCATGATATTCTGTTCCTGGTGCATCAGATGTATCATTTGTTTCCAAGCCGCAAGTATGCTTTTGTACGAGTGAGGATGTATGAATGATTTCTTGACCAGAACACATTCCTGGATAATTTCAATGCTTCCTCGAATATTTGATAAATCCTTGTCACTGTACAAAACAAACAAAATGCAGTTAAGGTTATGTACATTGAAGAAATCTTAAATTACAAACTAATAGGAAATAAAGCAAAATAATCACAAAACAAAACAGAAAAGTCGAACAGAAATCAAGACTGTCAACCAGCGATTTCCATCAATGAGTTTAAAACTGTGTGAATGACGTTAAAGTGTGATATGCTTATCATTTATGTGCCATACGTCAGTCATTTTGTGTGTGGAGGGAGGGGGTGGTGGTAAGTATTTGTTTTTTGCTTGTTTGCTTACCGAATTATCTTTGCTTGTCTGATTTGTGTTCATGAACACACACACACACACACACACACACACACACAGAGAACATCCTTGGTTCGAGGAGATGTCAATATTTCCTTTACCGCCGAATTGAAAGGATTTCTTGAATAATCGAGATATGTCAAGGAAACATCATATAAATAGGGTTTTTAACTCTAATATGATAATATATTTAGCACGCTAAAAAAACCCATAGCTTCAAATATTCAGTTTGGTTAAGTGACGTCAGATGTGGCATAGCGTTTGGGATTAGACTTCTTGTTTCTGACCAGAACATCCTTGGCTCGATCCCGCTTGTTTTTCAGTGCTTATTAACATTTAGTACGGGACGCATTTTAACGAATTTTCAATGTATTTTTTTTCTCTTGATACAGCTCGCGTCACAAGTGTCTTGAAGGCCTTGCGTCTCTTGTTCTAAATTCAAGTGATCTTTCAAGCTTAACAAATTCATCAGCCAAAAGCACAAAATCAAGTGATCATTGTGCTTTTCTACTCAGATCCTTTGTTCTTTAAAGCACGTCGTTTGATGAGTGTGTTTCTTTGTTCAGATCCATTCTTCTTTGAAGCACATCGTATGATCAGTGTGTTTCTCTGGTAAGATACATTCTTATCTAAAGCACACAATATATCCAAGCACAGTGAGAGAGCGTCACTCTAGTTTATTTCAATTCAAACCAAAAACCCATGTCTCACATTCCTGAACTTACATATTTATCAGCAACGATATGGTCTGTGTGTGTGTGTGTGTGTGTGTGTGTGTGTGTGTGTGTGTGTGTGTGTGTGTGTTATGTGTTTGATGTATTACTTGCGTGATTTATGTTCATCCAAATAATAACTCTCTTTCTCTTCCTAAGCGCACACGCGCGCGCGCGGGCGTGCGTACGTGCGTGATGTGTGTGTGTGTGTGTGTGTGTGAGAGAGAGAGAGAGAGAGAGAGAGTTTCAAGTGATTTGTTTTTTCTGCTGAAGGCATTTGTTTAAAAATGTGTTTTATATAGATCTTTTCATGTCTTATGCTGAACTGTATGGTACACGTATTGCATCTATAAACCTAACTCTAGTACGCTGAGCGGTCAGGTCACACACACACACACACACACACACACACGCGCGCGCGCGCGCGCGCACACACACACACCATATATATGCATGCATGTACCCTCTTAATAAAAAATGTCAAAGAGCGCACTAAGTGTACTAACCTGTGGCTTAGATATGTGAAATATTTTATTCATATCATTTGTGTCATCAGCGCATTGTCTCGAAACTAACTACAAGCTACAATGGACACAGTGTCAGCTTCAAGTCTGACCAGAGCGGCCAGTGTACACGTCTTGTCCGTGTGGATCTCGGTTCTGTGTGGATTGGCACATTGCCTCCTGTTTGTGGGCGCTGACATAGCCACACATCAGTGGAGTGTGAAAAACATACGCATGAACACCCCTGCTGGTCCACAGAATATCAGTGACATATGTTCAGGTGTAGAGTACATTCTAAACCAAAACAACACAAACATCACAGTGCTTAAGGTAAATGTGCCAGAGTGTAATAACTTAACAAGATACACAGCACATCAAGGAATGGTGTATGGTATGTGTGGTGGTTTCAACACTTTCTGTAAACTGCATGTCAAGGCTCCATTGGGTATGTATATACGTGCTCATGTAGAGAGGTTGGTGTACTGGTGTAATTCTAAGTACCGAGAAACTAAAATACGTTTTTTGATACAGTTGTTATGCAATATCTACAGTCTTCAGCACTTGTTTGTTGAGTCATCTTCAAGTAGCATGTGGATAAAACATGTCAACAGTTCGATGGGAAAACTTTATTTAGAAACAGTTAGCAGTCACGAGCTGATTGTTAGATATATTACTGAACATTGTGGATATATAACACATCCAATTATAACAGAGCGTCGTTTCAGGAATCTTAGTGTAGAATGGAGAGTACCGTCTGGATGGATTATGGCGAGTATTGAAAAGATATCGATGTATAGTCCACCTAACCTGGGGAAACAATTCTGTGTTAAATTGTACTCAAAACCAAATATAAGTCACCAAAGTGTTGAATATGTATGTCCGTTTGATTATCCATCAGCTAAGATCATTTACACATCATTTCTAACGATCAAGCTTTACTATGTATTTCTTATTCATCAAGGCCTAAAAATGTTTCTGTCTGCCTTGTCTGTGAATGACCAACCCATAGAGTTGACAAACGGTCTTTTCAATTGTTCTGTAAATCATTACTCTGTTTTTCAACGTCATCTGGATTGTAATCTGGAGACAGAGTGTGAAGATGGACGGGATGAAACAGAACACTGTCTCTTCAGCAGTCCTGACTGCCGGGGATTGGTGGCTTCACGAAACAAGTGTTTCAAGCTTCTCATCCCGGATACGTGGACTTTCTTTCTATTTGTCCATTACAAATGTTTGAAACTTGGTGGAAGATTAGCGTCAGTAAAAACAAGAAAAGAACAGATGGATTTTCAACATTACTTTATGCATGTTTTTCAATTCTTTACGAATGTAGGTTTAAGATGTGGTTGGGAGAATGTGCCCTATGTATATAGCAGGTTTCGTAAATGGTCTGACAACACCTTGGTGTACAGCATGACTCATTTTACATCAATAACTCCGTACGTGCCATCAAGGCGTGTTCACCATGGTCAGCTTCACAACATGGTGTTGACGTTTCATTCTCCCTTTTCTAAACAGAATATATTAACAGTAGTTTGTGAGCTTCCATTACTATCACAAGATGTCTCTTCTTCACGAGTGTCACTGGCTTATTCACGTTCACCAACAGAAATTCTTACACATACAAAACAATCTTTATCAGTTTCCTCAGACAATCACATTACACATGCACATGTGTCACTGTCACCTGATTCCAGAAGTCTTTGTCTAAAAACAACGAATACACCATTTTGCACATCCATGAACATGACTGATGCAGAGCATGCTGACATGTTTGTTCTTAGAAGGAAAATGACACACACGTACACCATGTTTAGATGTGATGATGGTATCACAACTGTGCATCACACTCTTGTGTGTGACTTCAGACAGGACTGTCCATATAATGCTGATGAATCATTTTGTGAATACCATTCGTGCACTGGTTTTCAGTGTTCTAACGGCCAGTGTGTATCACTAAACCAACGTTGCAACCAATACTCAGATTGTGTGGATGACACTGATGAGGTTGGGTGTTCTGATGACAGCAGCTACCTGGCTGATGTCAGAGAGGAAGACATGAAGCAACAGTTTTATGTGAATCTGGATGGGACAGGTTACTTCACTCAACAAGTGATGACAGCTGACGACTCTTGTCCTCACAGTCATTATCGCTGCACAGCTGAGTGGTTGTATTGTCTGCCTGTCTACACCCGGTGTAATGGATTTTCTGACTGTGTATATGGAGAAGATGAACAAGACTGTGAAACAGCAACGTGTCCTGGTTTCTACCGGTGTCGAGGTTCCAGAGTTTGCGTGCATGGAGATCATCTGTGTGATGGCTGGGGTCAGTGTCCACAGCGGGATGATGAACTGCTGTGTGACAGGACCTGTCCTGAAGGTTGTCTGTGTCAAGGTTATGTTTTCCTGTGTAACAAACCATTTCCTCCAGACCAGTATCTCCAGTTGCGATACATAGACGTAACAAGTTCAAACATGTCACTGGATTATTTCAATAAAAACAAGTATCTTGTTCATTTGACGCTGTCCCAGTGCTCCCTTCATAATATTTCACATATCAAACTTGCAAACCTGAAATATTTTGATCTTGCCAATAACTACCTGAGGACCGTGGATATGTCAGTTTTTCTGGAGTTGCGAAATCTAAGAGTTCTACACTTACAAAACAACCCTCTCAGCACAATGAGTAGTGAAGCAACGAAGCACGTTCACTTTTCCCTTACACGCGTGGATATATCGAATACAGATCTCAATATCCTTTACAATGATTTATCCATATATCTACCTTACGTGCAGTTTTTGAACGTGTCACACTGTGCTGTAGATACCATTGGGCTGGTAGGTTTTAAAGATATGCCACACCTCAAAAAGCTGGATCTAAGGGGAAATAGAATCACTAATTTCCCTTTAGATCTGTTTTCAAAATGTGATCTGCTAGATCGCATCTTTTCATCCAACTACAGATTTTGCTGTATGGATTTATTTCCCAAGCAATCTGGTAAAATTAACTGTTTGGCACCACACTCTGTACTCTCTTCCTGTTCAGCACTGCTACCAACTGAACTGTACAGGATTTTCTTTTGGCTGATTGGCGTTTCTGCCATGATGGGCAATTTGGTGTGTTTAATGACTTCACCTGCTGTGAAAAACGTGATTGGAAGCAGTTCCATCAGGGCTATTTCCCAACTGCAGTTTGCTGACATGTGTATGGGAATTCACGTCAGCATTATCGTGATAGCAAACACTATATTTCACGGAAAATACATCCACATTGAAAAAGCATGGACTGGTAATACAATCTGCAAGCTGGCTGGTTTTCTTTTCTTTCTGTCCAGTACAGTGTCAGAATTGATGATATGGTTTATCACTTTGCATCACATCTCTGTACTTTGTTTCCAAAACAGTGGAAGGAGATTCAGTAAATGTTTACCTGTAACAGGCTGTGTGTGGATTTTTGGGATTCTGCTGGCAATGACTCCATTTCTTCCTGGACTATCCCATTGGGGTCTCCAAGGTCAGTCAGGTCTCTGTCGTCTGGCTTTATTTGATCTCCAATATTCTAGACATAACCTCAGATGGTTCAATGCTGTTGTGGCAGTCAACTTTATTTTGTGTGTGATGATTATAGCTGGTCAAACTGTCATCTACAGGCGATTACCAAAGTACAGAATATCTCTCAGTCCCTCACAGAGACCAGTCTATTCTTCAGTGCACGTGATGGGAAAAGTGGCTGTCACAGATGCTGTTTGCTGGCTGGCATTCGGACTGGTGACGATGTTGAGTTCACATGGTGTTGCTGGTTTCGATCAGATCCATGACACCATGGTTGTGTTCGTGTTGCCTTTAAACTCTGCTCTTAACCCACTTCTCTACATGTGGACCATGAATGCACAAAGACGACGCCAGCAACAAGAAGAGAAGTTAATTCAAGTATTAAAAGCACGGCATGCCCATTCAGGACAAAAAACATAATTCATGCTGTACGAACATACATACTTTATATCAAGAGAGAGAGAGGAGGAGCAGGAGGAGGAAGACGACGACGACGACGACGACGAAGAAGAAGAAGAAAAAGAAGAAGAAGAAGAAGAAGAAGAACCCTGAAACAGGTGATATGGATCTGGCAGCAGAGATCAGAGGCCAGCCCAAGATGTTGCACAACTTCAACCAACTTTAATCACTATTTTCTATTTCTGCTGAGGGCTTTGTGCAGCTGAACTTTAACCCCTTAACTGCTGCTGTTGAGGACGCTCCACAGTGTTGGGCTGACTGTTGCCAGACTGAGATAAAATTGAGGTTTCAAGTCAGGGCGTTAGTCTCCATTCTTTATTTGAATTTCTTAACTCTCTTGGATTGTTTCATTGCTTGTGTTCATGAAAACCAATTACACAACACGCAGAGCAGTTCTTGCATTCCGGATTATTGCCACACTGATTGCATTTCACCAATGTTCAACAGTCAAGGGGTTAAACAGTACTCTGAGGAAAAAAAAAAAAAAAAACTATTGATAAAATGATAAATAATGGTGGTTATCACAATCCAGTAAGGTGTGATGGCAAAGACTGCGAACGGAAAAGACAAGAGGTTTATTGATTGCAATATTTACTGCGACTGCACTTAAAGTGGTAGTAGATCATCACTGGTAGACTTTAACTCTCTCCATACGAAAGGCGAAAGAGACGACGTTAACAGAGTTTCACCCCAATTACCATCATCAAAACATTGCAAGTGGAAGGCTCTTATACTGAAGAGGTGAATGTTGACAAAGAATACCACAATTCTGACGACGGAAGCTAAAGGTTGGGTCATTCAGACATCCACTGGACATCCGAGGGATCTGTGTAGAGGAGAAGAGAGGACTGGCCGTACTGAGTGAGTTAAACTTGATCTTATGGTTCCAACACTTTGACATACATGATGCAAATAATCGATCTTGTTGGTTTCTTTGTAGGTATTGTGTAAGAAGTTCATGTTGTTGCTGCTGCTATCATTGAATTTCGCGTTATTGTTCGTGTATAGTGTTGTTATTGTTAGTGTTATTGTTCGTGTACAGAGTTGTTGTTGGTGTCATTGTTCGCGTAATGTTGTTGTTGGTGTTATTGTTCGTGTAAAGTGTTGGTGTCGTTGTTCGTGCATAGTATTGTTGGTGGTGGTACTATTGTACGTGTATAGTGTTATTATTGATGTTATTGTTTGTGAATAGATCTGTTGTTGGTGTTATCATTCCTGCATAGTGTTGGTGGTTTTATTGTTTGCCTAAAGTATTGTTGCTGGTGTTAAGTTTCGTGTATAGTGTAGCTGTTTGTGTTAACACGTGTGTATTGTGTTTTGGTGGTGTTATTGTACGTATGTAGTGTTATTTTACGTGTATAGTGTTGCTGTTAGCATTATTGTTGGTGTGTATTATTGCTGTTAGCGTTAATGTTCGTGTATGGTGTTGTTGTTGGTGTTAACTATTGTGTATTGTGTTGTAGGTGGTGTTATTGTTCGTATATAGTGTTATTTTACGTACATAGTGTTGCTGTTAGCGTAATTGTTCGCGTATAGTGTTGTTGTTAGCGTTATTGTTAGTGAACGGTGTTGCTGTTAGCGTTATTGTTGTTGTATACTGTTGCTGTTAGCGTTATCTCTCTCCATACGAACGGCGAAACAGACGACGTTAACAGCGTTTCACCCCAATTACCACCATCAAAATATTGCAAGCGGAAGGCTCTTATACTGAAGAGGTGAAAGGAAAAAGAATACCACAACTCTGACGACGGAAGCTTAAGGTCGGGTCATTCAGATACCCACTGGACATCCGAGGGGTCTGTGTAGAGGAGAAGAGAGGACTGGCCGTACTGAGTGAGTTATTGTTCGTGTATACTGTTGCTGTTAGCGTTATTGTTAGTGACTGGTGTTGCTATTAGCGTTATTGTTCGTGTATACTGTTGCTGTTAGCGTTATTGTTCGTGTATATTGTTGCTGTTAGCGTTATTGTTCGTGTATACTGTTGCTGTTAGCGTTATTGTTCGTGTATACTGTTGCTGTTAGCGTTATTGTTCGTGTATACTGTTGCTGTTAGCGTTATTGTTCGTGTATATTGTTGTTGCTAGCGTTATTTTTCGTGTATACTGTTGCTGTTAGCGTTATTGTTCGTGTATACTTTTGCTGTTAGCGTTATTGTTCGTGTATACTGTTGCTGTTAGCGTTATTGTTAGTGAATGGTGTTGCTGTTAGCGTTATTGTTCGTGTATACTGTTGCTGTTAGCGTTATTGTTAGCATTACTACTACAACTACTATTACTGCTGTTGCTGCTATTACTGATACTTCTATAGCAGCAACAGCAATACCACCACTACCACTACTACTACTACTGCTACTACTACTACTACTACTGATGATGATGATGATGATGATGATGATGATGATGATAATGATAATGATAACAAAAAATAATAATGATAATAATAATAATAATAATAATTGAGGCAGGATCGTATTTTAGTCTGATTTGAATTTGTGAATGAATGCATAGCTAGTAATTGCATGGCATTAGTCAACAAAATGGGAAACAAAAACGTTCACTTGTTACCTGATATCATTCTGCAGTAGCTTCCCTTCCTTAGAATGACTCATTGTATCCTTTGGCACGTGCACCAGGGTGGTTGAGTTATTGCTCAGTTCAAGCTGGCGCAGCTTGTTCCTGTGACTCACAACACTTGTGTCACGGTTGTTGGACACGTCAGGAGTATCCTTGGTTTGCTGTTTCTCTTTTGTGTCTCGTGTGCCCTTTCGCCACACTGTTGAGGGAGGACATCGTTGTGCAATAATGATAACTTGTGTTTTTGAGATAAGTCTTTATTCTAGTAGTTTGCTTTTCGTTTTATTTTACTTTTATTTGATTTTAATTTGTATTCTCGTTTATTTTTATTAAAAAATTATGCCTTATTTTGTTTTATAATAATTTCATTCTATTTATTTTCCATTATTTCATTGTAAAGCTAAGTATTCCATTTATTTTTTTTTATAATAATTTCATTCTAATTATTTTCCATCATTTCATTGTAAAGCTAAGTATTCTATTTATTCTTTTTTTTTTTTAACGTTCATTTGCTGTGCTGAAAGGGAATGGTGTTAGTTGATTCCCACTGTTTTCAGAGATTCCTTGGCTGAGCAATAAGATAATCCAATCAGATGAATTGGATAAATGTTCATTTGATCAGACTAAGCAAAATTACAGCAATGAAATAAGACTTGTCTATTTATTTGGTCTATATAATCATCGAAACTGACAAAGAAAAAAAAAGATATCCCCGAAACAACTTAGGCTCAAAGTACAAGCAGAGTATTCCGAGTGAGTGTCGTGTTACTGACAATGACCTCCTCTTGCCTACTCTGCTTGGATTCCAAATCAACAAGGATCAATACACACAGCTACCCAGCAACAACGACAGAGAGATGACGAAAATCACTTTTCCTGGTGATAAGATATTGGAATGGGAAATGTTTTAAGTGTCTTGTAATGTCCGTGTTGGTTGTGTATCATGGGCAGCTGTGGGTCACGTGGCCTGTGGTTACCAGAGACAAAGAGACAGGTGGACTGGGGCCAGAACTGGAATGGCATCTTGGGTGATGACGCAAAGCATCACATGTTTTTTTTCAAATAGTGTGGGCTGGTGCTCTGCATCGTTTTGACTGGTGGAGTGGGGCAGGAGGTCTTGTGTCAAAACTGGCGTGGCATCTTTGGGGATGAAGACGTAAAACATCACGTGTTTCTTTTTGAAATTAGTGGGGGTTGGTGCTCTGCTTCGTTTTGATTGGTGGAGTAGGGCAGGAGCTCTAGGACCAAAGCTGTGTTTTCTTTCAAGTCTGACAAAGCAGACTCTCCTTGTTCACTTTGGTGGTGATCTACTGCCATAAGATCAAAGCCATCCGGTTTGAGCTGGTCATCTTCTGTTTTGTTTTTCGGATCACACAGGTCCACGAACCACCAAGTCAAACAGGGTTCGATCACATCTGGAATAATTGAACCCCACCACCAGGAGTTCGTTGGGGCAGTCTTCCAACCTGTCGTTCAAACTCTGACCAGGAATGTGTTTGGCGGCGCACTGACGGGAGCAATAGCCGAGTGGTTTAAGCGTTGGACTTATCTGAGGGTCCCGGGTACGAATCACCTGGTGGGTAAAAGGTGGAGATTTTTCCGATCTCCCAGGTCAGCATATGTGCAGACCTGCTAGTGACTGAACCCCCTTCGTGTGTATACGCAAGGAGAAGATCAAATACGCACGTTAAAGATCCTGTAACCTATGTCAGTGTTCGGTGGGTTATAGAGACACGAAAATACCCAGCATGCATGAACCACGACAGTCATCGGCAAGTCGATATTGGTCGTGTAACAGAAAGAACAAGAAGAAGACTACTGTGAATCAATTCTTGGTGGATGCTGGTTTGCATTGTAATTCATTCACGAACAAGTATGTGAACACACACACACACACACACACACACACACACACACACACACACACACACACACACACACACACACACTCACTCACAGCCAGCAGAAGTTGAACGAAGTCAGCAGAACGGAAGAGATTTATTTTGAGAGACATGATCTTGTTGAAAATATCTGTTTACTGGATATAATCCTATTTGACTGTTCAATAAACAAATCAAAACATGTCCATATTCCATATGGACTAAACGAGTCTAGAATATTGGCTACATTGTCCTATACATGCAAAAAATAAGGCGAGAGAAACACACACACACACACACATATATATATATATATATATATATATATTAGACATGGCTAGCTCCAAAGCCCTGGATGCCGTTCAAGAAGTTGTTCCGAGGTACTTGAAGTGAGGAGAAAATTCAACCACTTCAGGGAGTTGGCGAACTATGATATAGGCATTCAGCATACAATGAGCTGACTGGACAAATGAGAAAACATGCTCAGTTTGAAACATAACAGATCAATAATACAAAAGAAGTTACAATATCTAATCCACCCCACAAGACCGTATGGACATCACAAAAATGCAAACCTGGTTGTGGATCTACAAAAATAGGAGCTGAAACATAAAAGAAGGCAGATTCTAATCCACCCCAAAGAACAAGGCCGCATCGGCAACAGCGTGGTAGAAAAAGAAAATCTAGAACACAGGCTTCTGCACCACAAGTTTTCACTGACAAAGATTTTCAGGTTCTGCACCCAATCATTCTAGCTGATGACTTCAAACTCACACTGGTTCAAATTTCAGTCTGCCGTCTCTGATGCCTTTATTCCCACACCAAATGAACCCCATGGATGTTAGCGATGCCCTGATAGGAACTCACAACTGGGCGGAAAGATTACGCTGGCACTGGCTACACAAACAGAAGGAGAAACAGAAAGGAAATGTAGAAGATCTGGGAGATAAGCTCTCAACTAAAGATGAAGACACAGATAGAGACTTTATTAAGAGGCCTTGGTATCAAACAACAAAGAGACATGCACCCCGCTCAAATACAGCCCTTGAGTTATTCATTGAGAAGTGCACATCAGACTTCACTGCCAGAGAGAAAAGACGCAGAATCAAAGACATGACCTCAGGACAACAGCATGCTCTATGAGAACTACGGAAACTACCAGTGACTCACAATGTGGCATGTAGGTTTGCTGACAAATCAGGCAACATTGTCATCACTCCTTCAATCACCGATTGTGACGGGACATTAAACAAAATTCCTCCTCCTTTGGAAAAAAAACGACAGTTTGAACCTTGAGGAACACCTGATTACTATGACATTATTCCAGTTAACTCTACGGACAACACTTGCAGAGTTATCAAGACCTGGGCGGATAAGTGAAAGTCCCAAGGACACCTTAAAGAAGTCATATTTAGGAAGTTCCAAGGACACCTTAATGAAGTCATAGTCAGGAAGACCCAAGGACATCTGGAAGAAGTCATAGTCAGGAAGTCCCAAGGACACCTTAAAGAAGTCATAGTCAGGAAGTCCCAAGGACATCTGGAAGAAGTCACATGCCAGACCACAAGAAACTGCTGTACGGCGAACTCCAACATGGCAAGCGCTCCCATGGATGCCAAAAGCGCTTCAAAGACACTTTGGAAGGCTTCTCTGAAGGCCAACATCAGCCACGACACATGGGAGCTGAATGCAATGGACAGACCAAAGTGGCGTTCAGCTGTTCAAAGCCGCCAAATCCTGTGAGGCCAACAGAATCGCTGCAGCAGAGCAACGCAGACCAGGAAAAGCAGTGCCAGCAAGTCCCCGACAGCCGCCACCATCCCCTGTCCACACTGCGCGAGAACCTTCCGGGCGCGGATTGGCCTGACCAGTCATCTGCGCACCCACAGAGCCCACCGCACCCACCCCCAGGATGACTAGATGGTCCTCGTCGATCCCGACGACGAACCACACATGAACGTTTGATAAATTACATGAACATAAAAGGCACAGTTATAGAAGGCAGTACGATACAAGTGCAGATCAAATGTGTAGGGAGTGCATTTCTTGTATCTGGCATTGAACATGTATCAGTGTAGATGACCAGTGCACACAGTAAACAGTTCAGCATTGGTGTGAAGTGCACAACTGACAGATGGGTGTGATTACCAGTGTTGCTTTGGACATTACAAATAGCCACATGTGATTTATTGAACCCTAACTGAAGCATTTGAACAGACCATGACAGTGCTTAGGAGAGCAGAGACCAGTGCAGGGTGTAACTTCAGAGAAGCAACCCTATGGACAGACACCACAGGATACGTACTGTGTATACAGTGTAACTTACATTCACAGTAGTTAGATGGTTAGAACGCTTATGTTGAAATTTACCAGACTGTATATTACGTAGGATTATGTATTAGAATACTTTAAGATTATGTGCAAGAGGATTCTGTACATTTCTGTACTGTGACCCGATGTATCAGTGTAGATGGATCAGTGCAGGGTGCAGTTGCACAGAGCTTTCACCTGTAGGGACGGATCGTGCTGGGGTGCGGTCACTGTGCATACAGTGAATAGTTCAGCATTGGTGTGAAGCGTTCAACTGACAGATGGGCGTGATAACCAGTGCTGTGTCCGACACTAGAAAATTCATATAGAAAATTTTAATAGTTGCATTAACATGAAATGATTTTAATGGATATATAAGTTCGAAATTTTTTTTATAGACGTGGACTGGAAAATCTTCCTCTCAAATCTTTCTCACTGAGTATGCATACAACTGGTTAGAAAGCGTGTAACTACTTTTAGTCTGTGTTGGAAGGGGGCAGGGGCGGACCCTGAATGTTAACCCTCCTAAATGGATTGGATAACCAGTACAGGGTGAAGCTGCACAGGTTTTACCTGCAGGCACATACCCTGCAGGCGCGTACACTGTGCATACAGTAAATAAATTCAGGTAAAGTGAAACGTTTCGGCATGACTTACGATCAAAGACAACTGGTGTTCAAATTTTCTGAACTGGTTTACCTACTAGTTATATGTAATGTATTGTTTTCAGTAGCCTTAGAGAAATGTAGGACCGTAAAGTTTCTACATACTAACCAAAAACATGACATTTCTTCTGGGAGGGTTTGTGGCACGTGTTGATGAGGCTCTGTTGTGGAATTTGTAAAGTTCATCAGCCGCGCCCTTCGCTCTGAGGGGGAGGGGGGGGAACCACTGAAGGGTCTCCAGCATGTCTTGTACTCTGGAGGTTTTCCAATGTCGATGGGTGACCCATCGGGCAGCTCTGCGTTGGATGGTTTCCAGTTTCTTGATGCCCTATATAGGGGTCCCACACAGAGCTTCAAGGGTTGGGCGGACAAGTAACAGGTAGGCTTGCTGCTTGAGCTGGGATCCTACCTTCAGGTTCCTTCTCAGTAGGCCAAGAGTTGTTGGCACGGTTGGAGACGCGTGTGCTCCAGCTGAGGTCAGAAGTGATGGTGACGCCATGGCACTTAGACGCTGACTGTATCGAGGGTGTGGCCCCTGAGAGTTGTTTGTAGGTAGGGGGTTCCTCTTCCGGTTCACTCAGTGTCTGGGGCATTTGTCTGGATGAAAGCTCATGAGCCACCCCTGCTCCCACTCTGCGAGGCGGTCGAGATCCTTCTGGAGGGCTTTCTGGTCGCTAGTGGAGACTTTTGTGGCACAGTGTCAAAGAGACGAGCAGTGGAGGACTGTCCATTGGCATGTAGGCCAGACCCAAGAACAGAGCCTTGGGACTCCAGACGGAACAGAAATAGCTCCATCCACCACAACTGACGTCTATCCGAGAAGTTCTTTATCCAGTTGTGTATTTCTCCTGTGATGCCCCTGGAATGGATCTTGTGGAGCAGAGGGAGTGACAGACCTCGTAAAACGCCTTGGAAAAAATCCATAATGACAATAACCTGGGTTTCACAGGTCTGACAAATCCTGTGCTCCGGTGATAATTCTCCTCGGCGAATGCTTTGCTGGGGAAAGCAGTCAGTTTACAGATTAACACCTGATTTTAATACTTTGTTTTTTTTTCTTTTTCAATCGGAAACAGTGACAGTTGATAATCAAATAACATTAAACATGGAGCACTTGGGGCCAATTTTATTCTCTACATATGTCATACATATGTCAATTTGCCTTATTTTATGAAATGTTTGCAGATGACACCTTTCATTCAAGCAATTTAGATTCCTGCAAACTTTCATTAACTTCGAGATAATATTCAGTAATTGGACATGTCTTTAAATGCTCACAAAACAAAGTGCATGTATGTATGCGCTTGATAGACAAAAACATGAATTCAAACCACTATATGTAGGAGGTGGGTACACATACAATTCTGGGTGTCTTTACTGACAAAGATCTCTTGGACCGACCACTGACCTGCACAGGAAAATGTCTCCAATAAAAATAAGCTTCCCACAAAAAAAGCTATGGGCAAACACAATGAAGACAAGAAAAAAATCCTAACAAATTTGTAGAACATAATCTACATTGTGTGTTCACTTTTTGATCTTTTTCTAATAGCCCATGAAGTTATATTTAAAAAAAACACTATGTACAAATTGAAATGGTGTACAAAAATCTGAATAGTACTCAACAGTACTAAACCAGTCAATATAGTAGTACCATAAGAGCTTCAGTCTATTATACACACCACATAGGTCAGGTTTTGTACGTTTTTATGTCATGTTCGACCACCAGTTCTTAGTTTTTTCAGTCACTGTTTCCTATTTTAGTTCTGCTTCTGTAATTCCATTAGTTAGCACCTCGCCCGTCTTTCCACAGCCCTTTCCATTTGCTTTTGTCACAATCTTGAAATATTAATGAGCGGGTTATCACAATCATCGCTGTTCCTGACAGCCCTCCGTTTTCTTGGTGACTGCAACTGCTGGTGACTGATCCAGACTGCTCATGAACTGTATGCCATCTGAAACTCCAGTTTATCATCCCTGGGTTGGACTAAATTCTGTGAACACATTGATACAATTGTCATAACACATTTGAAAAGAAATAATGGCAGCTTTTCCAAATGTCCTTTGTGTGAAGTAGAGAAAGGGCTTGGTGGTTTTGATGTACTCACTAGTATTTCAAAAGTATGAGTAAAAAATGTACTCGGTAAGGTTATCATGCATGTTTCATGAGTGCACAATTCATTTTGAAGAATAACTTCTCATTAATTCTGTTGTATACACGAATGAAAATTGTCACATAAAAGTAGAAAATACATTTTTCTAAATGAAAAATGGAGTACATTTATTCCTGAGTTGGGCTGATGTAGTCGTTCTGAGCAATCAAGGTTAATATCTTTAGACATGTCAAATAGTTGTAATTAGTCTATTTCTGGTGAGTTTATAAACTTTGGCTTTTTTACCCCCAAACAAAATGGCAGCATTTATTCAACATTAAAAAGGGGACATTATATACTTGAGTAAAATGAATACAAAGTAATTCTTAATATACTGCCTGTTCGTAACAGATTCATGAAATCTGTAACTCCGTATATCAGTACAGAAGAAATTCTGTAAATCTATTCAATGCATTAAGTTAAACAGGATTTCACCTGGAACAGAAACTGTACATACTGAAGCTGAATTTCCTTTCAGCCGAGGGCACAGCTGGTGGAAGGGTGCAGGATGTTGCAACACTGCCTGTAAAAGTTTTACCAGTACTGACGTGAGATAACATGTTTTGGGGTGATAACTAGTCATGAGATTCAACAAAGGGGAGGGACAATATTCAAAGAGCAGAAAGGAAAGCGTGGGCACAGATTACACCACTGAACAATCGTGCTGGCTCATAGAAATTGAATAGCAGGAGAGTACACTGTAGCATCAGGTCTATACTAATTCATTAAAAAATATGGGGTGGGTAAATAAATGGAAACTGGTTACAGCCATACTGAATTTATGAATACATAACAGCATGCAAATCCATCGTATGTATGTTTCAGCAAAAGCAACTCAACATATAATCCAAATCGACGTGATGTTCATGAAGGAAATTAGAATTCAAATCTTGCTGCATGGTATGATTTATGTTCTATTTGCTGCACAGTATTCAAATTAACAATATTCATATTACACATTGTTGACAGTTGATAATGACAATTTTACTTGCGTTAAGTTATACATATCCAGTATGCACTGGTAGAGGAGGATAAATGTACATTGTCAAATGTTATACCGGGAACAGAATATGCACACTGAAGCTGAATTTCCTTCAGCCAAGGGGACAGTTGGAAGGAGTGCAGGATGCTGCTGATAGGCTGCAACACTGGAAAGAAACCAAGAAAAAAAAATGCGGCTTTAGAGGGCTGACCCCACATTGGGTTATGGCATGGCTTTTAAATTATCAAAGCAATGTGACAATGGCTAATGAAACATTGTTACGACAATAACACCAGTCTACAAGTAATCAATACACTATTCAGTTGGATCTTTTTAATAATAGTGTGATTTCAAAACATGGGAGAAAACAGACATCAAATCAACACTTGTCTTTTGAACCTTTGGAATTTTTAAAAAGTATTTCTTTGTTAGGTCTCTTTCTCCATTTAGCTGCCATGCCAGAATTTCCTGCTACACTGGGATTCTCTTGTCTGATTCACATTTCAACTCATTAGCAGTCAGCCACACAGGCAAAATACACCTTAGTACACATGGAAAGTGTGCAGAATTTCCATGTTATTAGGAAAAAAAAAATATGCGAAATGTCATTCACAATCCCCTGAAAACTAGATACTAATGCACTTCACCGATTGATTTTTCGTGTTTGCCATTGCTGACTAAACTGAGGAATCTGAATTAATATGCAAAACAGCAAAAAATTAACAGCTAATTACATAAGTTTTTAATAGTGGAAAAAGTAACTTCAACAAACATACAACACGCCAATACATACTATGGTTTGTTCGCTTTGTGTCTTAGTACATATTCAACTTATGTATACACTACTAATAATCTCAGGATCTTTGCGTTCAGTCTGGTTTGAGAAATAAAATGCTATTTAATTTAAGTCAGATATAGCACTGGTTATGGAAGTGATGGTCTAGAGGTAACGCGTCCGCCCAGGAAGCGAGAGAATCTGAGCGCGCTGGTTCGAATCACGGCTCAGCCGCCGATATTTTCTCCCCCTCCACTAGACCTTGAGTGGTGGTCTGAACGCTAATCATTCGGATAAGACGATAAACCGAGGTCCCGTGTGGAGCATGCACTAGTGTACGTAAAAGAACCCACGGCAACAAAAGGGTTGTTCCTAGCAATTCTGTAGAAAAAATCCACATTGATAGGAAAAACAAATGAAACTGCGCAGGAAAAAAATACAAAAATGGGTGGCGCTCTCAGTGTAGCGACGCGCTCTCCCCAGGGAGAGCAGCCTGAATTTCACACAGAGAAATCTTGTGTTGAAATACAAGATGTCAGTTGTGCGCTTCACACCAATGCTGAATGAACACCTCCAGGATCTGTCCCTCCAGGTAGAGTTGTGTGCAACTACACCCTGCACTGGTCCTGCTCACCTCTTACCCATCTCACACACACCTTATATATTGCAGCACCTGGCAGCACTTTTCTTTCTACGCCTCACCCATAGTGCTTAAATGCAATAATATAAGCATTTGGGACCTGAAAACGATTGACACGTGTTCTATATTTTTTCCATCATTTTCGACTTTTCTCCTAGTTGTTAAATATACAATATAATAAACAAGGTATCTGAAATTAGATAAACTAAAACAGTTTTAATGAACTGACAGAACGCTCAACAGCTTATTC
Organism: Babylonia areolata; assembly: GCF_041734735.1. NCBI lineage: Eukaryota > Metazoa > Mollusca > Gastropoda > Neogastropoda > Buccinidae > Babylonia > Babylonia areolata. The sequence continues at coordinate 10,611,272 of NC_134908.1, forward strand.
ACTGACACTGGGCTTACACATCCTCCCCTCGAGGTCTTTGACAAAGTAAAAATAAAGAAAATTTAAGTGTTGTAAAAATCGGTCTGACTTCACTGACCTGTGCCGACAGTCTGACGAAAGGAGGGTCACTCTGTCCCTCGTTCTGGGTCACCCTGTTTCTAACCTGCAGTCAAATGAAAATCGCTGGGAATAGATCAAGATGAATGGACACCGGAACAGTAGCAAAATGGATGCGATGCAAAACATAAGCTAGGGGCACTGTACTGCTCCATTTCCAGCACTAGTCTGTCAGCTTATTTGGATCTCTATATAAACACATTGATACCCCATCTTTTCCACCCGTGTTGCTTTTCCATTTTGTTCTGCAGGAAAACCTGCAGTAGTACAGCCATCTTCGCATTAATACTTTCGATCACGACTGTCAAAATTAAAAAAGAAAAAATACATATATCATATTGCTACTGATTTTTTTGTCAGATGCAGCACTGGTTATCACGTCAGTTACCTGCTTCACACCAATGCTGAACTATTCAATGTACGCACAGTCTCAACACCTGCAGGATTTGTCCCAACAGGGCTTCATGTGCACCTACACCCTGCACTGTTATCCTCTACACTGATCCAGACTGGAAACAAATCCCCTCTTTTCACACACACAATAGTGTCATGAATAATAATAATCATAATGATTCGTTCTAATACAAATAGCTCAATAAACTCACTGCATCTTTCCAGTTTGCTTCACGTTTTGTAGAGACCCGATGAATCGTGCAGACAGAATCGTTCACAAAAAATAACTGCAGCAATACCAGATACTTTCGATCTCACACCTCAAGTCATCACGCCCTGTGTCGTCGTTACTCATTTTTGATGTTACAGTACAACCAGTTTTTACCTACGCACTCGCATGGCCCGTTTCCATGTTTCTCAAACGTCAGTCATAAGGATTAGATAGATCACATGCTATTTGTTTTTACTGTCATTCTCTACTCTGAATCACGTGCAAAGAAACAGATGGAAATGCCATCACCCCTATACATGGACCGATTAACTGACCTTAACTCGGGTAAAATGCATCATTCCAAACTGGTTTGAGGGAAAAATTGTTGGTCACAATTTTGATATAACACTGAATCATGGATGTGTCTATGCTTGCTCGAGTCATGTGTGCCATGTCCTGCTCACATTATTCCCAAACGTTAATAGATGAATCAAAGGTTGATATTGTTTTAATGTCAGATGCAGCACTGGTTATCACACCCATCAATTGTCAGCTGTACGATTCATAACAATGCTGAACTGTTCACTGTACAGTCTTCACACCAACAGCATCTGTCCCATCAGGTGTCTACACTGCAACGATACACTGCAACGATACACTGCAACGATACACTGCAACGATACACTGCAACGATACACTGCAACGATACACTGCAATGATCGTCTTCACCGATACATGTTCTATGCATATAAAGATGCACGGAATTCCTAAGTCCTACACGCGAACTGATAAAACTAATTCAAATGGGTTAATACCTACAACAACAAAATCATGAATATATCATGGATATATCTATACTTCAAGTCATGCCATTACTATTCAGTTTTCATGTATCACAGCACTACCTTCTCACTCTTGTGCTCCGTTCACAAAATCATTGTGGGTATCCAAGAACTGTCAGATGCAGCCCTGGATATCACGCCCATCTGTCAGTTGTGCGCTTCATACCAATGCTGATCTGTTCACTGAATACACAGCTTAAAAACCTCCAGGATCTGCCCCTACAGGTACAAGCACTGTGCTATGACACCCTGTACTGGTCCAGCTCTATGCACACACACACATATATGTGGAGTGATCGCTAAAAAGGTAACGCGTCCGCCTAGGAAGCGAGAGAATCTCTGAGCGCGCTGGTTCGAATCACGGCTCAGCCGCCAATATTTTCTCCCCCTCCACTAGACCTTGAGTGGTGGTCTGGACGCTAATCATTCGGATGAGACGATAAACCGGTCCCTTGTGCAGCATGCACGTAGCGCACGCACGTAAAAGAACCCACGGCAACAAAAGGGTTGTTCCTGGCAAAATTCTTTAGAAAAAATCCACTTCGGATAGGAAAAAAATAAAACTGCATGCAGGAAAAATACCAAAAAAAATAAACACACACCATTTACATTTTAAGGGTTCGTATAGTAACATGCTGGTATCCTATGTTAATGTCAGATACAGCACTGGTCATCACGCCCATCTGTCAGTTGTGCGCTTCATACCAATGCTGAACTGTTCACTGTATGCAGAATCCATGCATCTGCATAATCTGTTCAGATGTCCTTTCTGTGCAACTACACCTGCACTGGTCCTCTCCAGTGTAAACAGAGGAGCCCTCCCCACCCCACACCACCATGGACATCTATACACAGACACACCAGGACACGCACAGACTGGCTGAATTCATACGGAAGCAAAATCATGTCTACACTTAAGTCATGCCGAAACTAACTTTTGTTGTTCTTGTTTTTTTGTACCTCCACGATCTGTGCCTGCAGTTAACACCCTGTATTGTCATCCTCTACACTGACACATCGTGTCGAAGTGCAAAGACAGACACAGGGAACGCCTTCATCCTTCACAATCCAAATCAAAGAAAGACTAATACTACACACGTATCACCTGAATTCGGTTTGGTGGGGGCGGGGAGGGGGGCGTGGGGGGGCTTGAATATCCTCATGTGGTGGTCCAAGGCTCTCCCTTGCTGGTGCTACAAGGCATTTTAACTACTTTTTCAAGTACTACCTCTTTCCTATACATGCTCTCGTTACCCGTTTTGAATTACTGAATAAACGACTCGAGATTCCAGCCACAGCATCGTGCACATGTCTAAAAGTCCTCATGCCCTTTTTTTTCCTTTCTTTTTCTCGTTTTCATTTCGAGGTATTGCATCGTGACAAGTTTTCTTCTACCACCTACTCCAAAGGCCTTTTAAAATTAAAGCTCATTAGGAAATGATAAATCACATGTGGCTATACTCTCTAAGTGTGAGATACAGCACCAGTTATCACGCGCATTTGTCACTTGTGCGCTTCCAATGCTGAACTATTTTCTTAATTCACATTGCATTTTCCTGCAGAAACTGTCCCTACATGTGCAGGTGAGTGCAAAATTCCTCTGCACTGATACACAGTTCAGCCTGATTTCATACATGTTCACGTAATCCCATCATATGTCAGGTGTAGCACTGGTTATCACGTCATGCCAGTTGTGTGCTTCATACCAAAGATGAACCAGAGTGGTGTGTATAAGGGGAGCTGCCTCATTTGCATGCACGAGTTTGCTGTGCTTCTTTATAACGCTTCACTTTTAAATTTCTGGACAGGCTGACGAAGGGAGATAACTAATGTCCCATTCCGGGTGACCGTGCTTCAAACCTGCAGTCAAAAATCAAATATGAATGACCTCTGGAAATGACAAATGGAGATACAGAAATACAACACATCCTTCCATATACATGCTTTTATGTATCACATATTTCTCCAACGGTTATAAGGCTTTGAAAAATTACTTGTGGATATTCAAATGCGAGATGCAGCACTGGTTATTACGCCCGTCATCTGTCAGTTGTGCGTTTCAAACCAATGCAAAACTGTTTACTGTATGCACAGAAACCTGCAGGATCTGTCCCTACAGGTGGTAGATTTGTGCAGCATCACTCTGCATTGTCTTTCCACACAAAACCAGCCAGGCTGGAAGTATTTCAAAGGGTTTACAGTATCAACACTTTTCGGACTAGTGGTCTTGGTCCTAGTGGGTCATGTGTCTTGTCAATCAGCATCTTTTCCTCGCCGTTTACATTGTTTTCGTTCCTTTGCAGTTCTTTTCGTCTGTAGAACATGAAGCACACATATACATTCATATGGCCACTGAATACTCAATATGACAACGGTTTTAACAGAAAACTGGGTCAAAATCGTGGCGTTGGTGACAGTAAGATTTCAATGAAAAATCAGGTTTAAAAAAACTGCCAAGTCGCCTACCTTGAAATCTGCACAATAGCTTCTATCAGACCATTTTTGACTTGACCCTTGTTACATCCCTTGTTCTCTCACGGTTAGAGTACTGCAATTCTTAGATCTCCCCCAGAGGTACGTAGAAAAAATTCAAAAAAGTGATGAATTGTGCTGCCTGCCTTGTCTTCAAGGCACGCTAAACGTGACGACATGTCTCCCCTCATCGCAGAACTGCACCGGCTGCCTGTTTCAGAATTCAATATGTCACTGTGTAATCTCAGGCACTGCTCTTCCTTATCTTCAGGAACTCCTCCAAATCTATATTCCGTCTCGGTCTCTGCATTCCTCCTATGACGCTCGCATTTTTCGCATTTTTCGCATACCAAACAGGCGAAAGTGCTATTCACTGTGGAATCTGTGAGGAGGATACTTGTGTTCTTTGACATTTCAGGTCCACAACTGAAATCCTTTTTATGCCATTATCCATGTCGATTAACGTTCTGTTAGTCTGTCACACACATTATGCACGTGCTGGTCATTGATGACGTTGTCCATCAAACATGGATTATAGCACTTTCATCTATCATGTACGGGCTGTGTCGACAAAAGTCGAAACGTTAGTAAGGATTTTGGAATCACGCGTTTCTGATTTCCTTATGTCAGGTACAGCACTGGCCATAACATCTGTCAGATGCACACTTCATACCAATGCTGAACTGTTCACTGTATGCAGTGTTTTCATCTCTAGATCTGTCCCTACAGATGCATGTTCTGTGCAACTTCACCCTGCACTGGTCATACTCTGCACTGATAAATGCAACGAAAAAGGCGCATCGCCTTTACATTTGACGACAAAGTACATATGTATACCATGCAGACGTCCATGTTAATTAAAACCGTTGTTCCGATTAGTTGGGGTTTTTTTTAATACTCCATACAACAGTCGTTCTCCATCTTCTCTTGACCTCTTCACACAATTGTCAATATTTTAGAAATCAATTACCGCCGTTTCATGCCAAATGCAGCACTGCTCATCACACCCATCATCTTAGCTGTACGCTTCATGCCAATTCTGAACAATTCACTGTATGCACATATACACCTGCATGATCTGTTCCTAGAGGTGGTATATCTGTGCAGTCTTTGGTTCCTGGTCATTCTCAGTTTTCTTTTATTCATATATTACAGTACAACCACCTTCATTCTACGTTACTGATTCCTGTTTACACAACTGTTACAGCGAGTCTTAAATCTTAAACACTGAACTATTTACTGTATGCACAGCTGATACACCTCCAGTATCTGTCCCTACAGGTGTGGAATCTGCAACTACATGTACAGAGACAGACAGGAGAGAGAGAGACAGGCACACTGACAGCATCCAGCAACAAAAGCATGGAGATGTCTACGCTTAAGTCATCATGCCAAAACTACTCATTGTTCATGCATTGCAGTACCGCCTTATGCCGTAATTCTCAAATGTTAGTCAAAAGGAACAGAAATATCAACGGCTTGTATTTCTAAAATGTCAGATGCAGCACTACTTATCACGCCCATCATCTGTCAGTTGCACGCTTCACACCAATGCTGAACTGTTCACTGTGTGCACAGTACTGAAACCTGCAGGATCTGTCCCTAGGTGTAACTCTTGTGCAACCTCATCCTGTACTTCCAACTTTATCCTGCACTTTTCTGTTCAGTTCTGTTCACAGTTCTCATGTCAAAGTATGAAGTCCCCCCTCTCCCTCCCTCCCTCTCCCCCCTTTATCATTGTGCACTGTCAGCACTCCCGGCCTCTGCCTTGGTCCCGTTATCTGTCATGTTTTTCTGTGCTGTTTACGTTTAAGCGTTCTATACATTAGCTTAATTCGTCTTCAGTGGAAATATATAATGCAGTGTTTTTGTTTCGTAGTACTTCTATACACATGCTCTTTTGTACTGTACTGTACAAATTCAACGCCATCTGTACGCTTCATACCAATGCTGAACTGTTCACCGTATGCACGGACTACACACCTGCAGGATCTGTCCTTACAGGTGATGAATCTGTGCACCTTCACTCTGTACTTCAGTACAAATCAGCCAGTTCGTGCAGTAGTCTTTGTTCCCAGTCATTTTTAGATTTCGTTTTCCATACATTACAGTACAACAACCTTCGTTCTGCGTTCTCGAGTCCTGTTGACACTACTGTCACCTTCAGTTTTACGGCTTGAGAAATTTTTGCTGTTATTTATTTAATTATGTTAGCGCATGTTAGATGCAGCAGTGGTTATCACACCCATCATCTGCCAGTTGTGCGTTTCACACTAATGCTGAAATGTTCACTGTATGCACAATAGAGACACCTCCAGGATCTGGAGAGACGGGATCACACACACCAACTCACACAGACGAACGCGCAGGCAGCCACGCGCACACGCACACACCTGTTAAAGTACTCATTGGCTGTGACCACTCACGTTTATGTATCATGGCCGGCGACATCTTTTCATGTAACAGTCATTTCTTTCCTGTTTTCAGTCTTTGGTCGTTTTCGTTCTCTCATACTTAAAAGCTTGACTTGTGAAATTACATGTTACTATTTACTTTTTCTTTCATGTCAGATGCAGTACTGGTTTTGATTCCCACCATCTGTGTGCTGCTTACCAATGCTGAACTATTTACTGCCTCAGGAATTGTCCCTACAGGTGATCCGTCTATGCAACTTCACCTTGCACTGGTCATCCTGTCCTTGGGTGTCCAAGATTCAGGGAATCCCCCCACCCCCCAACACATATACCTCAAGCTGCTTTTAAAAATATTCCTCCTCCAAAACCACTTATTTCCGAGCATTGTAGAACCACCATGTTCCTTACAAATTCCCTGTGTACACACCTGCAGGATCTGTCCCTACACGTGCTACTCGTGAACAAATTCACCCTGCATTGTTCCTGATCTCCACTCCTCCAGACCCGAAAGTCCGCTCATCTGTCAGTTGTGCGTTTCACACCCATGCAAAACTCACTGTATACACAGGATATACACCTGCAGGATCTGTCCCCACAGGTGACTGCTCTGTGCGACTTCCTTGGTCCTGCTCTCCTCTGATACAGCCGATTTCAATCTGGGTAATTTTCTATTAAATACTAAATAGCAAGTATATATATGTATCAAAACAGTATGGTGGTTAAGTCTTCAATGCATGATCCACATTTACTTTTCATGTACCATAGCAGTACCATTCCAGTCATGGAATTTTGTTAGAGCATGGATGACGTCTGCAGTGACCAACAACTGTATAGGTTATCGGAAATCGAAAGTTACAAAGTATGGAGGTCATGAGTAAGTGGAAGGAACGTGGTTCTACTATCCATTCCATTCATTCTCCTGCCCGGGATGGGCGTAGAGGAGACATGAGGGACGATTCTGTAGTCAGACGACGCCATCCGGTTCTATCTTCTGCCTGTCGTATCAGCGTAGCGCTATCCATATTGGTCCGTTCCTTGTCCATCCAGCATTTGGCTTGCCTCCCTCTTCGCCTACCACTCTCTAGCGTTCCCTGTAGAACTGTCTTTTGCAGTGAATTGTGGCGTGTCACATGCCCGAACCATGACAGCTTCCTCCTTTTGACCACTGCTAAGAGTGGTTCCAGTGGACCCGCTAGCATAGTTATTTGGCTCTTGACAAAGTCATTGGTCTTTCTGTCCTTCCACGAGATTCCAAGCAATCGTCTGAAGCATTTTGTCTCAAACGTCTGGACTTTCCTAGTAGTCTCTGCTGTTAAAGTCCAACTTTCACATCCATACAGCAGTATGGATAGCACCAGGGATCGGTACAGTTTGATCTTTGTTGGAAAGCTGATCTCTCTGCTCTTCCAAATCTTGCTGAGCTTAGCCATTGCTGATGTTGCGATCGCTATCCTAATCTTTATTTCAGTTGAGCGACCGTCGTTTGTGAGGGTGGTGCCGAGATATTTGAAAGCATCCACTTCTTCAAGTTGTCCGTTCATGAAGATTTGAGCTTGGGTGTTGGTTGAGCTGTTTACCAACACTTTGCTTTTCTCGGTGCTCACTTCCATTCCGTATGCACCTGCTCTTCCTTCTAGTCTCTTGGTGAGGTCTTGTAGTTCTTTGTTGCTGCCTCCTAGTAGATCTATGTCATCTGCGAATCTCAAGTTGTTGATTCTTCCTCCTATGGAGATGGTAGAGTGGAAGTCATGGAGGGTTTCGCGCATGATGTTTTGTAGGAAAAGGTTGAATAGTACTGGGGAGAGCAGGCAACCCTGACGGACACCGACTGTGGTCTTAAAGTATATTCCGATATGGTTGAGGACTGCGCTGCTGGATGTCTTGTACAGCGCCTGAATGACTTTGGTGAGACCCTCCTCGATGCCAAACTGAGTACCTGCCACAGTCCATCATGCCACACCCTGTCAAAGGCTTTCTTGAAGTCTATGAAGTTGTGGAACAGGTCTCTTTGATGTTGCAGGTGTTTTTCCATCAGTAATCGGCAGGTGAAGATCTGTTCTACTGTGCTTCTGCCTGCTCTGAATCCAGCTTGTTCCTCTGCCAGGTGTTCAGCCTCTTTCTTGAGTCGGTTTAGAATTACTCGAAGCATGATTTTGCTCGTGTGGCTAATAAGACTGTCCTGTAATTCTGGCATTGGCGGAGTGACCAACAACTGTATAGGTTATCGAAAATCGAAAGTTTCAAAGTATGGAGGTCATGAGTAAGTGGAAGGAACGTGGTTCTACTGCAGATCATTAAAATGGACAGACAGCAATGATTGGGAACAATGGGTTTGACAAGCAGACGTCTACAAGGTGTCAAACTAATCCGGCAAAGGTATCCCGGCAAAGGTAGAATTGATTAAAAACAGCCACCAAAGAAACCCAAACGCTGATCGTAAGCTGAAAAGATTGTTACATGCACACAGTCATGTAGTTTGCACGTACCAAGCATTTATGTAGCTTGCTTGGTACATGCAGTCATTCATGTAATATTCAAGGTACATGCGCATAGTCATGTTTTTTGCTTGGTACATGCAGTCATGTAATTTACTCATGAAGTCCTGTTCAGTCTCATTCAAGTTGAAGTGGACGAAATGTCATGGAAGTACCTTTTTACATCACCTTTTCAGTCTCTAATTCAGTCTTGAATGTAGAACTGGTTAAAACGGACACTATCAGATGTGTTGAAAAGGCTTCCTGTATGCACAGTATGAACACCTGCAGGATCTGTTCTACACGTGCAAAACATGTGCAGCTATACCTGCACTGCTTGTGCTCTTCTGATCCACTGGAATGGGACAAAAAGGTTTAGAGTCCCTCTATTCACATGCACACAAGTCTTATAAACAACTGTACATGTATCATTTAGCCACACTGGTCATTGGTGACGCTGTCCATACATGTGTTCTGTATCGTAGTACTTTTCGCGTATGGTCTGTTAGGTAATGTTCACAAGTCTGAAACGTTAGGATACGGAGTATCACGTGTTTCAAATCTGCTAATGTCAGATACAGCACTGGTTGTCACGCCCATCATCTGTCAGTTGCATGCTTCACACAAATGCTGAACTATTCACTGTATGCAGTCTTCACACCTCCAGGATCTGTCCCTACAGGGTATACACCTGTGCAATTTCGCCCTGCTCCGCCCTGCTCTGGTATTTGAAAAAAAAAATGCTTGTATTCATCTGATAGATAATGAGAGAGTGTGCGCGCGTGTGTGTGTGTGTGTGCGCGCGTGCGTGACTGCGTTTCAGAGCATGAGTGAGAGCGAGTGTGTATGTGCGTCCCTTCTACATAATTGCAATAATAAATCCTATTCAAGCTCCAAAACTCGCACCTTGTGTATTTCTGTGCATCAGTATTTGATTTACGATCTCAAACCCACATGGCTGGTCAAATGGTGACGTCCATCTTCAAAATCTAACAAACTGCCCTAGGCTGCAGTCATAACAGCGTTGTGCCTGTCCCTATCAATACCGGTCATAGTATGTTTTAATTAAAACCATGTACTTTTACACGTCTGTAGAACTTGTCCCCAACACGCACAGTGCTATGAATTCCGAATAGACCTGAGATCTGCTTTGAAGAACTGGTCGTCAATAAGGATTCTTTACTGCAAACATGCCTAACCACTCATTTCATGTATCATGCTCTTGCCGTTTCGTCATGTTCACACTATTCTGACGTTAATTCAACGAATCGCACGTTACTTTATAATTTTCTAGTCAAAGATTCAATAAATCACTTTGTCAGATGCTGCACATGTTATGCCCAAGATCTGTCAATTGTGTGCTTCATACCAGTGCTGAACTATTTGCTGTATGCACAGCACTTACACCCCCAGAATGTCCCACTGGACACGGGAAATGATTGAGCGCCCAATGGTAGCTGTCAGTTCAGGTAGGCAGCCTGTTCTGCATGTGACTTAGATTAGAGTTTGGTCTCCGACCAAGGATAGGTGCTATATAAGTATGCATATCACCACCACCATCATACGCAGTGACGCCTCCTTGGCGACTGAACTGAACTGAAGCGACAAAGACAAATGTTTTAAATTATTTTCTAATGTCAGATGCAGCACTGGTTATCACGCCCACCATCTGTCAGTTGTGCGCTTCATACCAATGCTGAACTGTTCACTGTAAGCACAGTGTCATTCACCCACAGGACCTGTCCCTACAGGTGGTTACTTCTGTGCAACTACACCCTGTACTGGTCCTCTCCATGCAGTAGTGGACAGAAAGATTCAGGGAATCCCTCATTCTGTGCAACTACATGCATAGGTCCAGATACACTGTTGCATCATTTCAAGTGCAAAGAGAAAGGGAATGCCCTCATGCCTACAAATGAACCCACATCACCTGAAACCTTGCAGTAAACAAGGTCAAAATCAGGTTAAACAGCAAGGAAATCATGGGGATGTCTACTCTTGTTAAAGTCCTCCTGCCTATCACACGCAGTTCGACCTTCCATAAGCGTGCCCTTCCGTCCTGTTCACATCATTCTCAAACGTTACTCATGGAATAAAGTTATCAAAGGTTGCTATTTTTTATGTGAGATGCAGCACTGGTTATCACACCCATCTGTCGGTTGTGCACTTCATTCCAACCCTGAATTGTATGCAAAGTAGCTACACCTCAAGGATCTGTCCCTACACGTGCTTTATCTGTGCAACTTCACTTACATGACCTAAACCTGATTTGAAGGAAACCTGATCAAACGTTCTTATAATTCTTCAAACTTCAAGTTGATAAATTCAGATGAAAAGTAATGGCTGTGTTCGTTAAAGTTCTCAAGCCCAAACCACTCATGTAGCATAGTACTGTCTCCCTCCGTATGTGTTCCGTCATCTTTATATAATGTTAAATAAGTCAAATTAGAAATCACGTGATTTTTAATGTCGGATACAGCACTGGTTATCACGACCATCATGTCAGTTGTGTACATACCACTGCTGAACAGCACCAGAAGGGGATAAACCACCTACACATGGACAGCACCAGAAGGGGATAAACCACCTACACATGGACAGCACCAGCTACACCCCAGTCCACAGTGCCACCAACACCTCAGAACCCACACTGTCAGACCGGACTAACAGTCATCTACAGACCCACCCAGTGTGTAGCTGATGCTCATGTGGGCTTGCCCATTAAGTCAGCTGCGCGCGTTTTTCAGTGCTGTTTTATGTATGCACATCCCGATTCATACAGGATATGTACCTATGTCAAAGCCTGTGCATCTACACCCTGCTCTGGTTTTCTGAACGATTCGTAAGGTCAGAATGAAAAATGATTCAACCCCTCCACACCTCCCTTGCACTCAATGGAACCGGTTGGGACATTGACACTTCAGTATCAGGAATGATCTTTTCCTTTATTTTATATTAATGATTAAAGAAATATTCATCAATGCCAGATACAGAACTGGTTATCACGCCCATTTATCTGTCAGTTGCACGCTTCACACCAGTGCTGATTTATTCACTATGCACAGTTGCGTCACCTACAGGATCTGTCCCTACAGGTGGTGACTGCAACTACACCCTACACTGGTCATCCTCTACGCTGATACAAATCAGGGACAGAAGACAAATTAGCAATGAGATCTGTCAGGGCAGTCAAAATGCCCAGTGAAAACATCCAGTATCTGTCCCTACAGGTGAAACTTTTGTCCAGCTACACCCTGCACGGGTCATCCTCTACAGTCATTTTTATGTACTTTCCACCTTTAATGTCAAGGCTGTTTGGTCACGTTCACATAATTCTAACGTTAGATGTTGGCTACTGGTGACGTTGTCCATTATCAAACTGATTACACTGCCGTAATAACAGCCCTGTCCCTGTCCGATACAAGTCCGGGTTTGTTTTGTTTTAAACATCGAACAGCAGCATTATCTGCAGTCATACACGTCTGTAGAACCAGTCTATGAACACAATAAGGCTGTTAAGTACTAAACAGTACCTAAAAATGGTTTAAAGTGATGGTCAGAACCAGTTATTCACAATCGCAACAAAACCATGCAATGTCTGGTAAAATCCTCAAGGCGACCACTCTTCAGAGTACTGATTCCACATGCAACTTTCAGTTTTGTTTATCATGGTACTCCCATCTTTCGTATTCGCCCTTAGGTTCTTCTAAACACTTCTCATAAAGTCAAGTTGTCAGGATTCGAGAAATCACATGTTGCTATGAAATTTCTTTGATGTCAGATGCTGCACTGGAATCCGTATTCAATTTCAGAATGTCCTGCAGTCCATGCACTGTTGCTGATTCACTTCCGTCAGAAGCGCCTGTTCCATATTTGTGTAAGACACAAAACGGATCCAAGTACAAAGTCTCTACAGATGTCTACTCTGCAACTACACCCACTGGTCCTGCTCTCCATTTACCCACCAGGCTGGATGTAGAACTTCAGAAAGTCTCCCTCCCCAGACTTTCCATATTTACACAAAGCGCAAAATAGTTACGCGTTTGTAAAGTATGTTCCGACCTTCAAGTTCTGATACGTCATTATGTTAAATACAGAACACCTATTGGTTAGAACAGGCTGTGAAAAAGACGGTATTTGTCAAATGAATTGGCACAGGCACAAATCGAGCGTATCAAAGTCCCACTTGTGCCAAACCGCTGTCTTTTTCTTCTGTCGTACAACGTTTCCTATTCATGCTCTCGTTAACATTCCAAGGTATAATCATTATTCAAATCACATGCTATATATTTTCGAATGTCAGATTCAGCACTAATTACGGGCTTCATACCGTGAAGCCTCTAAATACACGATACTCAGAACCTAACAAGTTTGAGAAACTTCATACACTGGTTACCACGCTCATCTGTCAGTTGTGCGCTTCATACCGATGCTGAACAATTCACTGTGTACAGACAACTCCTGCAGGATATGCCCCTACAGATGGATTAAGTGTGCACGTGCACCCTGCACTGGTCATCCTCTGTACTGACCCCATCAGTCCGGGGTGCAGAGATTCATGTAGTCCACACCTTCCTCACCACCCCCACCCCCCACCCCCATACAAAGACAGTGTCCCGATACGAGTTGTAACGTTTTGAAAAGCAAATGGCAATGTTTGCTGTTGTACAAGTCTGCAGAACTTACAAGTGTTCTATGTAACTATTCTTGAAGTGAATTCTCTTTACGTCTATGCATTTGCTTCCACTTTTAGCAAATAAATCGCCCGTGAAAACAATCTGTGGTTCCCTCACATAGGTGACTGGTGACGTTATCCATCATTCTCAAAGAAACCACAAAACACTGCAGTGATAACGTAGAGCACTGTGTCCTGATACGATGCATGTTTCAACAATCAAACGTAGATACCTCATTCCCTATCTTTTTACGTACTCTTGTGTCCCCGTTCGTGTATCAAATGTCAATTTTCTGTCAGATGCGATCATGAAATCACATGCTATTTTTTTATCTTTTTTTTTTTTTTTTTTACTGTCAGACAGCACTGGTTATCACGCCCATCTGTCAGCTGTGCGCTTCACACCAATGCTGAACTATTCACTGTATGCACAGTGACCGCACACCAGCAGGATCCGTCCCTACAGGTGAAAGCTCTGTGCAACTGCACCCAGCACTAGTCATCTACACTGATACATCAGGTCACAGAGTACAAAATATACAGAATCCTCTCTACACACAATCGCAAAGTATTCCAATATATAATCCTACGTAATATACAATCTAACCAATCTACTGTGAATGTAAAGTTACACTGTATACAAAGTACGTATCCTGTGGTATCTGTCCATACGGGTTGCTTCTCTGGTTACACCCTGCACTGGTCCTGCTCTTCTAAGCACTGTCATGGTCTGTTCAAATACTTCAGTTGTAAGGGTTCAATAAATCACATGTGGCTATTTGTAATGTCCAAAGCAGCACTGGTAATCACATGTCAGTTGTGCACTCATATCAATGCTGAACTATTTACTGTATGCACAGGTGATAAACTGCCAGCACCTGTCCCTACAGTGAATGCTCTGTGGAACGACACTGGTCATCCTATACTGATACATGTTCAAGTACAAAGAAAAATTGAGTATCATACACATGAACTGATCACTGATTTAAATAATTCAAGTAAATACCTAACACACTTAGATCTGTCAATTTCGATATATACAGCAACAAAACGTGCTGGATGCACAGTGAACACCTCCAGGATCTGTCCCTGCATGTCTGTACTGTGCAGCTACACCCTGCACAGGTCATTCTCTACACGGATCACTCTACATCAGTGAAGTCCCTTCTACACAAATACATACGAACAGTTATGCGTGAAGCTTAAATGACAACTGGCGAAAATAAATTAATTGGTGAATAATCCATGCACAATAACAGCCATATGTATATAGAGAGACTCTACGCTTGTTAAAAGTCCTCGTGCCTGTATCGCACGCAGTACGACCTCCTTCCAACAGATTAATCATATTGCTGTATGTTTTCACTGTAAGATTCAACGTTGATTACCACTCCATCTTGTCAGTTGAGCTTTCCATACCAATGAGCTATTTACTGTGTGCACAGGATCACACCTGCAGAGTCTGATCTGCAGAGTGTCCTACAGGTGCTGTTTTCTGTGCAACTACACCTGTACTAAATTTTCACTATTCACAAAAAAGCTGATGGTCAGAATTGGTATTTAAAACAGTGACAAAAACCACGGATACCTACAACTGACACGAAGAGAAAACTGATGGTCAAAATGACAAATATAATGGTGATGTCTATGGTTGTTAAAGTCCACATGACACAACTACTCATCTTTCATCCATAATAGATCATGCACATGCTCTTATGCTCTGTTCACATAATTCTGAAACGTTAGTCAAAAGGATTCAAGTGTTCACGTGTTTTTTTTATGTCAGTTATAGTAACGGTTATGCCCATCATGTTAGTTGAGGGCTCCATACCGATGCTGTACTGTGTGCACAGCAACACCTGCACTATCTGTCGCCACAGGTGTGACCTGTGTAACTACACCTTCAACAGGTCTACCTCTCCACTGACCCATCATGTTGAAGTGTGTCGGAAGATTTAGGGAACCCCCATCACCCACACCTATAATTGAACTGACAAAGAAATCGACAGGAGTTACAAGTTTTCTGCCCTCACAGCTGACTGACCACAGAAAGATCTGTATACACATAGCACTGAGAACATACATTACATTATTTTCCCCTCTAATCTACGTAGATGCTGGGTATAGTTAACGGTAACTTTCTAATGTGGGTTTGTCCTGCAGCAACAACAAATACCCTTTACATGGTCTCATCCTGCACTTGTATTGAAATACGACATGTTCATATATACACATTTGTAAAATGTTCCTCCAGCAAAATTCAATACATTACTGTTCTAAATACCGAGCACCTGTTGCTCGAAATTGGTTAAAATCATTAAAAGCCATGAAATATGGGTGCTCTGACGTGCTTATCAAAGCTACACTCCTGCCAAACCACTGTCGGTCTTTTTCCTTCTGTCATACAACGTTCCCAGAAAATGCTGACATATGAAATCACACACGACAAGGAAACGTTACTCAAGCTGAAATGCTTACGCATGAACGTCGCGCACAGACGGACAGGTGGCGGTGGATACGGAGACAAACGAAACGTTTCCATAATTCTCAAACTTTCGTCATGATTAACCTGAATGTCAGATTCAGCACTTATCACGCCCCATCATGTCTGTGTGCTTCATACCAATGCTGAACTATTCACTGTGTGCACAGCACCAACACCTGCAGGATCTGTCTCTACAGGCAGCTTTCTGTGCAGCTGCTGGCATTGTGCGTCACTGGCAACGTTATTCATCATTCTCTAAATTAAGTGTAGAACACTGCAGTAATAACGTAGTGCACGGTGTCCAGATACATTCCACATTCCCCATCCCCCCGACACACACACAACACAGCTCTGTACAAATACATAAACATGTGAAACATTCCCAAATGACGATAGAGGGAAAACAGGATGGGAAGTAGAGGGGACGGAGCAAGAAAATCCCGGATCGGCGGAAATGATATCCGTGGATAGAGTGATTAAATCAGAGGGGGGAGAGAATGAGGGAGAGGGAAACATGAAGAGAATGAGGGAAGGGGGAGAGAATGGAGGGGAAAACAGGAAGGAGAGGGAGGGAAGAAAGACGGAGAGGGAAAGAGGGTGAAGGAGGGAAAGAGGTGGGAGGAAGACAGAGGGGAGAAAAGCAGTCATAAATACAGACAGTATTGGCATAGGTAAACCATACAGCTATAAAATTGTGGAGTTGTCTTTTCAAAGACTTCCTCGTAAAAAAAAAAAAAACCCAACTGTTTTCCTTCCACGTATTGTAGAATCACAATGTTCCTGACAATCAACAAATAGTTTGTCAGATACAGTATTGTTATTCAACCAGCCATTTGTCAGTCAGCTCAGACACAGCAATGCATCAAACACGTCAGGCACGTCATGTACAGTTACATCCTGTTCACATCTTTTATACATTTTTTTAATTCACATGCTGCTATTTAATATTTAATTCATATGTAGCATTGTTTATTTACGCCCAATGTAATTGTCCGCTTATTCCCAATGCTGAACCATTTACTGTATGCACATAGTATTCACCTGCAGGATCTGTCCCTACAGGTGGACCACATGTGCAACTACACCCTGCACTGGTCATCCACTGCACTGTTGCATCATGATCCAAACGCAAATAAAAGTTCCAGGGAATGCCCTCACACCCACACATGAACCCCCCCAAAAAAATTTTAAGTCGACTAAATACGAAAAACGAATTACCTAAAACTAAGTCTGACACAAATCCACACACAGCCTGGTTACTAGCAACGCAGAATATGGAAACACGGTTTGGTTCCCAAAATTATAGCGTCAATCTGCTGCAGTCGAAGGTGTACAAAGACGAGCAACAAAACAAGTCCATGAAATAAAAGTTTTCTTATGAAAGGCTACATTATCTTATGCTCCCTTCCCTTGAAGCAAGGATACGATGTGACTTGGCATCACCCCTAACCTGAACCTGAACAGCCCACAGACTATCAGATGTGCTCATCACTCCAGTGCTGAAAAATTCTGCTGTATGCACAGTGAGAACACCTGCAGGAGCTGCCCTATACGTGCTGAACACGTGCAAAATGGGTAAAATGTGAATACTGCCCACAATCACCACGTCTCCTTCCTATTGATAGAGCAGGACAAATTAACACAAACTTGACCAATAACCATATTTTCCAGCTCCACACAATCGGGTGATCATTCTGTGCAACTTCACCCTGTACACGTCTGTACAACATGTCCCCACTGTAACATGTTCATACGGCCGCTAAATACTGAACATACATTCCCAACAACCGTTTTGAAGGACATCTGACGGTAAAATTAAAGATTTAATACAGCACAGAAATGAAGTCTCTTAAGTCCTCGTGTCGGAACCACTCATTTTCAATGTATCATGTTATTGCTTTCTTTCATATTAGAGCTCTAGGTCCTGTTTACATAATCAGACGTCTTATGATTCGAGGAACCACATGATTCAATCTTAATTGTCAGATGCAACACTGGTTATCACGCCCATCATCTGTCAGTTGCGTGCTTCATACCAATGCTGAACTGTTCACTGTATGCACAAGTCCTACACCTCCAGGATCTGTCCCTGCAGATGGCATTGTGTGCAACTTCACTATGCACACGTCTGTAGAACCTGTCCCCACAATCATGTCTTATGTGTTAACCCTTTCACCGCCAGTCAATTTAGAGTACAAAGTTCCCTTGTGGTATAAACGCAGAAAAGACAGTGGCTAAGAAAAGCTGGGGATTCCCCCTGCGATGTATAGAAAATATGGCCTATCCTACCACCGAACACTAAGAGCAGTAGGTTCATGGATAACAGACCAAAGAATGGTCACCTTTCAGTGACATGGGTCCTCTACCACGCCTGTGCATAAATGCGAGCTTGGCGGTGAAAGGGTTAATACGGCTGCTCAATACTGAACATACATTACCTACATTTAAGGTAAAATTAAGGGTTTCATACAGCAAAAATAGTCTTGTTTAAGTCCCCATGACTAAAACACCAAGTTTAATGTATTACAGAAGTGACAGCTTTTATGTCATGTTCATATTATCAAGCGGTAGCCATGAGGATCCGAGGAATCATGAAATCAAAGTTGTTGCTGTCAGATACGGCACTGGTTATAACGCTCATCTGTCTGTGCGCTTCACACCAATGCTGAACTATTCACTGTATGCAAAGCTAACACCAGGATCTGTCCCAACAGATGCAAATACTTTGCAACTTCACCCTGCACTGGTCCTGTTCTGACACCAATACACATCTCTGGGTACTTTTTAGTACTTAAAGATTAATGTATATGTATTATCACCAAAAAAACGTTCATCCGATTCCATAAATTGTCAGATTCGAATGGTGGATTATTAAAGTTTCATGCTCAATGCAGCAGTGGCTTCTGACG
The DNA here is from genome assembly GCF_041734735.1 of Babylonia areolata. Classification (NCBI taxonomy): domain Eukaryota; kingdom Metazoa; phylum Mollusca; class Gastropoda; order Neogastropoda; family Buccinidae; genus Babylonia; species Babylonia areolata. Next base: position 10,630,264 of record NC_134908.1, read on the forward strand.
ACCATTGTCTGTCAAATGCCTGCCGATTACCAATACTGAACTGTTTACTGTATGCGCAGGTTGAACGCCTACAGATCTGTCCCTACAAATCAACCCCTTGTTTCTGTTCACTAAGCCAACATGGCAATGAATGGAGGGATGGGATATCTCACACACACACACACACACACACACACAAATACAGACACACATAAACACTCAGTAAAGACATTCAGACTCACCTCCAAAACATACACCCAAGTCTGTATTTCCTGTTTACGTAATTCTGTAACAACTGGGGATTAGAGACAACACATGTTTTTCTTCATGTCAGATACAGCACTGGTTATCAGGCCCATCTGTCAGTTGTGCGCTTCAAACCAATGATGAACTATTCACTGTATGCATACCAAGTACACCATGGTCTGTCCCTGCACGTGCTCTCTGTAACTGCATCCTGCACTGGTCACCCTCTACACCTATTCAAATGAGTGAATAAAAGAGTCCCTTCCACACATTCACAGTACACATTGTAACAGAACACAGAGCTTAATGACAAAATATACATCAACGCTTCTGCGCTTGTTAAAGCACTCACCATGCCTAAACCATCCGCATATCACAGCACTACCTTCTTCCATATACATGCTCTTATGTCCTTTTAATCTTTTATGTATCGCAGTACTTCCTACTTAGCTATGATACTTCTCATTTACAAACTTTCGATAGATCACAGTAGCTTAATGTCAGATGCAGCACTTATCACGCCCATCGTCTGTCAACGGTGCGTTTCATAATGCTGAACTATTCACTGTATGCACAGAAAGCACACCGGCAGGATCTGTCCCTGCAGATGACAGTTTGTGCAACACTGGTCATCCTCTACACTGAGTGGAGTGTGGAGATTCAGAATGTATCACTATCTCACAGTGACATGGTCACACATTCTTGAAGTCAAAATCAGGATTACAGCCAGAAAATCATGGAGATGTCTACGTCTGTTTAAGTCCTCATGCCTAAACTGCACTTTTACATGTATCGCAGTACCACCTTTCCCATACATGTGCCCCCCATATGTCCTGTTCACGTGCCAAACCACTGTCGGTCTTTTTCCTTCTGTTATACAACAACGTTCCCAGAAAATGGTGACAAGTCAAATCACATGAAAAGGAAACGTTACTCAAGCTGAAATGCTTACGCATGAACGGCGCGCACAGAGAGAGATACAGAGAGACAGGTGGCGGTGGATACGGAGACAAACGAAACGTTACCATAATCCTCAAACTTTCGTCATGATTAAATGATTAATCTGAATGTCAGATTCAGCACTTATCACACCCCATCATGTCAGTTGTGTGGTTCATACCAATGCTGAACTATTCACTGTGTGCACAGCACCAACACCTGCAGGATCTGTCTCAACATGCAGCTTTCTGTGCAGCTGCTGGCATTGTGCGTCACTGGCAACGTTATTCATCATTCTCTAAGTTAAGTGTAGAACACTGCAGTAATAACGTAGTGCACGGTGTCCAGATACATTCCACATTCCCCATCCCCCGACACACACACACACACGCGCGCGCGCGCGCGCGCATGGATCAAGACAAAAAATCTAGACAAATTAATCAACCACAGGCACTTGGTCTGCATTTAAGTCATGTTCATATTATTCATATAATGTTCATTATTATTCATTTTATGAACAGATTTGAAAAATTCACATGTTCCTATCCAATTTTCTATTATCGGATGTAGCATTGTTTTTTGGTGGGTTTTTACACCCATGTCTATCAGCTGCGCGCTTTTGACCAATACTGAATTATTTACTGTATGCAGGAATCCTGTGCAACAACTGTCCTGTTCTGTTCATAAAGCCAGTGTATCAGTCTTGAGATATGAGCTCTCTAAACACGCACGCACGCGCGCGCGCTAACACCCACACACACCCACACCCACACAAACACACACAAATCACGGACACGTCCATGCTTGCTTAGGTACTCTTGCCTAGACCACTAATCATTTTCTTCTATTGTAGCACAAGCCCGTTCCCTGTAAAATGTCTCCTATACAACAGATAAATCAAAGGTTGATACTTGTTTTAATGTCAGATAGCACTGGTCACCACGCCCATAATCTGTGCGCTTCATACCAATGCTGAACTATTCACTGTATGCACAGATTCTGCACCTGTAGAATCTGTACCTACAGATGTAAGACCTGTGCAATGACACCCTGCACTATTGTCTTCACGAAGCCAGTATCACAGTGGAGGGATGGGGTCTAGGTGTCTCACACACACACACACACACACACACACACACACACACACACACACACACACACACAAAGCGCTACGCTGATCCATCAAGACAGACAAATGACTCAAAGTCCTCCAATACTCAGTATTCATCCTGCAGGATCTGTCGGTACACGTTCTGTGGAGATACACCTTGCACTGGTCCTGCTCCACTGAGCACTGTCATTGATGTGTGCATGATTATTGGTCATGTATCAGTACAACTCCCTGCCATGTCTAATGCATGCTCTCATGTCCTGGTATCAAACGTCAGTCAAAGATAACGTTCCTTTTGTTTAATGTCAGACAGCACTGGTTATTACGTCCATCTACCAGTTGTGCGCTTCATACCAATGCTGAACAATTTACTGTATGCACAGCACCAACACCTGCAGGATCTGTTCCTACAGGTGAAGATTCTGTGCAACGTCACTTTCTGTTCACTGTACTAACATGTCTGGAGGAGGGTGACTGGTGATCTGTCCATTCTTTTATACACTGCATAAAGCACTGTGTCCCTGTCCAATACCAATCATGGTACGTTTTAAAAACCAAACGGCAATGTTTCTAGCGCCGGTAGAAGCACATTCTATTTCTCACTAAGGCCACTAAATACAGACTACACTTGACTGAAATGTTTATTGTATGCATGGTGTTTGTCCGTAAGTTGTTCCTGTGTGAGACACCCCCTGCATTGGTCCTGCTCTCCTAACCACTCATGGCTGCTTCATATGATAATCATAAGGGTTTAACAAATCACATGTGGCTATTTTTGATACCAGATGCAGCACTGGTTATCGCCATCTGCCAGTTGTGCGCTTCATACCAACGCCGAAATATTTCATGTATGCACGGTGTACTCACCTACAGGATCTGTCCCTACACTGTCACCTGAAAATTGTCAAAATCAGGGTATGCAGCAACGTGTCAAAGATGTAAGAAACATGCAGCAGTTTAATGATGTCAGATGCAGCACTGGTTTTCACGCCCATTTGTCGGTTGTGCACTTCATGCTGAACAATGCAGAACTGTTCACTGTGTGCACAGTCTGGACACCTGCAGGAACTGTGTAACTTCTGTGCAGCTACAGCTGTACTGGTCCTACTGTCCTCTGAAGTTTGACCATTGTGTGGGTCAAACAGAAATCACATGTCAGATGCAGCACTGGTTATCACAACCATGTCAGTTGTGCGCTTCATACAAATGCTGAACTATTTACTGTATGCACACTACGCGAACCTGCAGGAACTGTCCTTACAGGTGGAGGATGTGTGCAACTTCACGCTGCACTGGTCGTCTACACTGATACACCAGTACCTCCTTCCATACACGTGCTCTTATGTCCTGTTCAGATAATTCTACCATACAGATTCCAGAAATCACAGGCTGCAGCATCTGTCACAACAGGTATCGCCCTGTACAGAGATACGCCTGCACTTGCTCCGTTCACAATGCGAAGAAAATAAATTACTGCAGCGACGCTGATCTTTTATACATGCACAAACCAGTCATGGTGGAAAAATGCACTTCAAAGGGTTTGCAGTATCGATATCAGCACAATCAGCACTACTGGCCTCGGCTTTCGCCCAGTTGGTCATGTCTTTAATGAACCTCTTTCTCTTTGCTCTTAAAATTTTAGGGTTTTCATTCGTCCCATTTTTCAAGACAATAGAAAACACAATGAGAACTATACATTTCATTCTGTGCATTTGACGAATTACAGTATAGTTAAAAATCGTGCAGTAGATTTTGTTCCCAGTCATTCGTAGTTTTCATTTATCATCTATCTCAGTTCATCTTTTTCTACGAACTCTTGATGCCTGTTCACCCAAATGTCAATGCCAAAGATTTGAGAAATAAAATGTTGCTATCTATATTAACCATTTAAGATACAACACTGGTTATCACACCCATATGTCAGCTGTGCACTCATACTGATGCTAAACTGTTAACTGTGCGCATACAGCAACTAAATAATGAAGCATGCATTTCCATGCAGGATCTATACCAACAGTCAGTATATGTGCATCTACACCCTGATTTGTAAGGTCAGAATGAAAACGGATTCAACCCCTCCCCACATCTTGCTATGCACCCACTGGGACATCAGGACTGGTTAGCACGTCCATCATCTGTCAGTTGCACGCTTCATACCGATGCTGAACTGTTCACTTCGTGCACAAATGACACCTCCAGAATGTCCTGCAGGTGCTGTTTGTGCAGCTTCACCCTACACTGGTCCTGCTTTCAATGTCAGGGTGCCAGTGATTCAGGAATACCAACAATCTAATACATGATCGTAAATGTACCAAATATGTCTAGTCAAATATACACGTTCGACGAAAGTCGACCTCAATTCTGAAAGAGCAAGATTCGTGAAGTCACATGTTGCTATTTATCATAGATACAGCACTGTTTATCTCGTCCATCATTCGTCAGTTGTGCGTTTCATACCAAATGCTGAACTTTTCACTGTATCCACACGTTGCATACCTGCAGGATCTGTCCCTAAAGATGGGGATGTGTGCGATTTAACCCTGCACTATTCTGTTTAATGATCCATCATGTCTAATGTATGTAGAGTGATTGAGACGCAAGTTGCTTTCATTACGTTTTTCAAACATGGGGCACTTCGCTAAAGACGTCTTTAAAATTTTTAGTTAATTACATTGGGTGTTGCGTTCAAGTTATTCGATTTGATATTAAATGTAGCATTTGATTTTACACTCATTGTCAAATGCGTCAATCTCCAATAACAGTATTCACTGTTCCCACAGTAACACCTTGTATGAAACACGTGATATCTGCAGTAACACCTACTCTAATCCTCTACACTAACCCATCAGAAAAGTGTCAACGATCTATAGCTTCCCCCCCAACCCACCACCCAAGCCAAGCCAATGCGCTGTCTTGAGAATAGTTTGGGTGTTTTTTTGTATGGGCTGTTTGGTCATGTTCACAAAATTCTCAAGATCCAGCTAAAATGGCATACCAATACTGAACTATTTACTATATGCACAGACAGTACACCTCCAGGATCTGTTCCAACACGTGGGTTTTGCGCAGCTACACCTGTACTGGCCTTGCTCTCTGACACACCCATACACACCACACCCACCTCCACCCACACACACATACCCACAACACTGCAGCAAGACACTACTAGACGTGGAACACGTTACTTGTTACTACAATCATAAGGTTTAGAGAAATCACATGGCTGTGTTCATGAATCGCAGTACTACCTTTTCTCCGTGTGTGCCTTTATATTCTGTTCTTATAATTCAAGCGTTACTCATTTGGATCAGGGGTCAGATGATACTTTAATGTCAGATGCAGCACTGGTTATCACGCCCATCATCTGTCAGTTGTACGCTTCATACCAATGCTGAACTATTCACTGTATGCACAGTGATGACACCTCCAGGATCTGTCCCTTAAAGTGGTATTTCTGTGCAACTGGTCATCCTCTACACTGATACATATCCTCACCCCTACTAAGTAATTCAATGATTCTAAAGAAAGACTAAATAGCAAACACGCATCACCTCAAACAGGTTCGTATCTAAACTGATGACTGAAATCATGATTCCATACAGAAACAGAAACATGTAGATATATGTATATACTTGCTAAAATCCCCACTCTTCATGTATCACAGTACAGCCTTTTCTTGTACATTGCTGATACGTTCACGTGATCGTAACGTTAAACAAATTACACGTTACGTTTTTTCTCCTTATGTCAGATGCAGTATTGGTTATCACGCCCATGTGCGTGCTTCATATCAATGCTGAACTTTACACTGTGTGCACACACCCAACACCTGCAAGATCTGTCTACAGGTGGTGATTATGTGCACCGTCATCCTGTGCTGTTCTTTCTGCAGCATGCCAGTCTGGAGGGGTGGGAATACACACGCACCACACACCCACACACCCGGTATGTCCACATAAATTGTCATATAGCTTGACAATTTTATGTGATCTCTTGATTACTAAACATATCTATGCTTTAATGTCAGCCCAAACTACTCATTTCTTGCGTATCGTAGCACTACCTCCACTTTAAGCCTGCACTCGGCAATTACTTAAGTACTGTGTCATCCTCTTCATTGATACGTCATGCTTGTGGTAAGATATACTGGGAATGCCTTCATCCAACACATGAACTGACATTGATTTAAAAACTAAATACGAATACAAAGATTAATGCTATTTATCTTTTGTCAGATACAGCACTGGTTACAACGCCCATCTGTCAGTTGTGCGCTTCATACCAATGCTGAACTATTCACTGTATACACAGTATACACACCTCCAGGATCTGTCCCTACAGGTGTCTACTCTGCACACTACACCCACTGGTCCTGCTCCCCATCTACCAGTCAGGCTGGATGTAGAACTTCAGAAAGTCTCCCTCCCCAGATTCCCGTTCCCCCAACACACAGAGCGTGGAAAAAATACATAGGGTTTAACAAGGACATGCTACCCTGAAGTTAACAACTTACGCTATTAATTTCCTAATGTCAGATGCAGCACTGGTTATCACATCCATTATCTGTCAGCAATGTGCTTCACACAAATGCTGAACTATTGATCTTTGCTGAACCATCATTAACAAAATGCCTTACACGTAGAGCACTGTCTTCATCGTGGTCATGGTATGTTTTATTAATCGAATGACAGTGTTGCTGCACGTAAGTAGAACCGGTTTCCGCACAATCACATTTCTATGCATTCATACGACCCTTCAAAACTGAACATACACTATGTATTCATACGACCCCTCAAAACTGAACATGCATTATGTATTCATACGACCCCTCAAAACTGAACATACGTTTCCAAGAACTGGTTTTAAAAGAAAAACGAGGTCCAAATCAGGTACATACAACACCAAAATATGTCTATGGTTGTTGAATTCATCATGCCTATAATAGTTTCCAAATACACCTTCCATACACATGCACACCAATACTGATCACGAAGTTCGTTAATCAGGTTTAGAAAAAATCAAATCTTGCTATTTTCATGTCAGATACAGCACTGGTTATCACGCCCATCTGTCAGTTGTGCTCTTCATACCAATACTGAACTACTTACTGTGTGCACAGCCGCTTAACCTGCAGGATCTGTCCCTACAGGCGTCATCCTTGTGCAGCTACACCTCGCACTGTTCCACCTCTCCGCATGGGAGTTTCAAGAAAGATTCAGGGTACACACACACACACACACACACACACACACACACACACACACACACACACACACACACACACACACACAAACCACTTTATGGGGTTCAAAGAATTAGTACTATACTTGGCATTCTGCAGTCAACTCTCCAAGCCTCTATCATGTCTTTGCTGGTTACCTTTCTGCTGTAATTCACTATCTCACTGGTGCCCACCCCCCACCCACCGCCAAGTGGTTTAGTGATTCTAAAAGCCCACTGATGTTTTCTAAAAACGTCCATGTACACCCACTGCGAGAAGACAATGAAAGAAACAGTAACACCACAAACATTACTACACGTCTTCACCCATCCAGCACCATTAACTGCACACACCCTGATCACAGCCATCAAAACATTGCATGGTAAACGTGTGTACAACACGTCCCTGACAAGCACATTTCCCTGCAGTACCACACAAGTACGGTACACGTCTGAGTGGAAATTGGAAGAAAAACAGACGGTATGCGCGAGCTGAGGTTAGATGCCGACAGTGACTTGGATTTCTTTCTCGTGGTCATTTTCTTAAAACGTTCTACTCGTCCTGCACACACTATCACCAAAAAACCCCACTCTACTTCATTCTGGAAAGTAAATTGTATAAATCCGTTTTAACCATCATTTAAATCAGGATTTTACAGTCACAAAATACCCATTATATTCCTTGTGCCTAAACCTTTCATTCTTGACTCACTTGTGAAAACACTGTCCACTCCGATGCCTACCCACTCATTTCTCAAGTAAGATAAAGTTTAATACGAGACAAAACATTGTATATGTCGATCGATGTGGGTTGTTACATGCTTACGCCTTGAGTGCATGCACATACATGTGTCTGTCAAAGAGGATTTCTTTACAGATTTTTTGCAAGAGGACACCACTCTTTAGTCAGGCACTGCCTACCATATAGCCGATATGTTGTCAGATGCAGCACTGGTTACCACGCCCATCATGTCAATGTGTGCTTCACACCAATGCTGAACTATTCACTGTGTGCACGGTAAGGATCCTGCAGGGTGTGTCCCTACAGGTATGTGATACGTGCAACTTCACCCTGTGCTGGTCTGTACACAGTCAGGAAATGTACTTCAATGGGTGTTACAACACTGTATTTAGCATTCAGCACTGTCAGCACTACTGGCCTCAGCCTTCATCCCAGTAGATCATGTGTCTTGTCAAAAAAACTATTTGCTCATGACATTTTAATGTTTGAATTCGCCATCCATGAAAAAAGGTGCTAGGAATTTGTCTAGGTCACATGAAATTGTATCCTTTCATACATGTAAAAAGGTATGTTACTAAGTGTACAACTTATTGTGCGGTATTTTTTCCCCATTCATTCGTAGCTTCATTTTTTCACATTGCAGCACAACAACCTTCATTCCACGTACTCTTGAAGCCTCTTCACACAACTGTCAATGTCACTTTTGAAGATTATTGGAAATAACGTTAATGTCGGATACAGCACTGGTTATCACCCCCATCATGTCAGTTGTGCGCTTCATACCAATGTTGAACTATTCACTGTGTGCATAGACTGTACACCTCCAGGATCTGTCCCTACAGGTGTCAAACTGCAACGACACCCTGTACTGGTCCTGTTCTGACACACCGCACACGAATACAGATTTTAATGTATTATCTTGTATGCATAACTATCACCAAACAATGTTTACCCGATTGCAAAAATTGTGTTTGACGATTCAAATGATGGATTATCAACTTTTCATCGTGTTAAATGTAGCAGTGGCTTCTGACGCCCATTGTCAAATGTGCTGATGTTGCAAACGTACAATGTCCCTACAACTTCACCCTTCTTTCTGTTCACAAAGCCAACATGGCAGTCAGTGGAGGGAGGGGATATCTCTTTGCGCCCCACTGCTAACCGGGTTCATAAACGTGCTCACATTCCTAAAATCAAGGGAAACCAGCAAGACTTGTGAACTTTGACAGTTTAATATATATTTGACTATATGAATTGTGCATTACCGGTACTGGAAGAATTTAAGAAAGCATGTTGGTGACATGAGAACGTCAGTTTTGAATCCCCAAAAGTGTCCTTTGCAATCAGACCATCAGCCCATTTGCGCACAGTACTGCAAAGTTACTGAGCGCTCTCAAAAGGATGTTTTGTTGTGTTGGTTTGGTTTTGTGTGTGTGTGTGATGCTCCAATGATACGTTATGTCTGAGTTCAAGGCCTGCTTCTATTAATAGTCCATATGTACCCAAACCCATCGTTCACAATTATACTTGTCCACTCCGGCGCATTTACCTCCAGGCACCCCTGCTATTTCAACCTTTGAAAAAACGTTAAAGTCGAACTTTTCCTGCTGCAACCAATCGGAGAAAGCCTTCAAAAACAGGAGCTACACTGAAGATCGATCTGTTATCTGTACAGTGCACGTTGAGCTGGTCGCTTCGACATGATCGTTCAGTCGGGCATACCTGCCCTACACCCCCAGGATCTGTCGCTACACGTGTGTACTCTACTTCCCTGAACTGGTCATCCTCACAGGGTGGTCTGTGGATAGTATTCCAGTCAGATGCGGTAGTGGTTATCACGCCCATCTGTGTGCTTCATACCAATGCTGAAGTATTTGCTGAATGCACATTCGAACACCTACAGAATCTGTCCCTACAGGCGGACTTTCTGTGCAACACTGCACTTGTCTACATTGACACGTTGAAATGCAAGTTATTTGCACATGTCATACCTTCATATTTTAATGACACCTTTTAGATAAAAGTATAATAATGATAATGTATATAGCGCCCTTTCTAAGAGCTCAGAGCGCTTTACAAGAAAGAAAAAGTTACTGATTACATGAATCATCCATGACCACTTTCTCAACCCCCACCCCCACCCCACACTCCCTCATTCGTCATGCATCCCTTCGGAGCTGACATGAATATTAGAGAAGGAAGCGAAGTGTTTAAATACAGGTTTTAAAAGTTTTTAGTGAAGAGCTAAAGGCAGATATAGAATCAGATGAACGGATATGACGGTTGTGTCAGATACGAGGAGCAGCTAAGATGAAAGACCGTTCAACATAGGTTCTTGCACTGACACGGAGTTTCAGAATGTAACAGAGCAAGAGCGGAGAGCTCTTGAGGGAGTGCAACCACTAATAAGCATCTAATAGAAATAGAATTGTGTGCAGTTAAACTGAGTATCATATACATACACTATTTTCGATAATAAATTTAATCAGTTGCACATTTCCTTTTGATCCATATCAAACTATCGTGTGACTGTCGCTGTTGCCCTTGCCTGGGCTTTAAGCAGGACTCAGTCAAGTTACACTGACAATGTATACATAGAATCTGAAGTCTGCTCAGTCACGTAGATGGGTGTTCAGTAGTGCCTGTTCCGATTCAGCATCAGTACGTAGAGCACCATCTGCTATGCCCTATGCTGCCGATAGCAAAAACTGAATATTTTTCCAACGTCAAAAGCAAAACGGATTAAAGCAAAACGGATTAAAGCCAAGCTAATTCTCTTTACCAGGTCAGACAGGGTGATGATTATTTTCCTGTTTAACATTGATCAAGTTCACGATTTAACGCCGGTATTATCCTCGTGAATAACTTTCTCTGCGCGCTTTGGTTTTTATCTGCTTATGCATTTTGTCGTCCTTGTTCATATGGGCAGAATGAGGAAGCAGGCAAGCATTATGCATTTATTCATCTTGCGATAACACGTTCATTCCATTTTCTATCCCTTACCCTTTTTTGGGGGGGAGGGCCTTCGCTTCAAGTTCCACCTACAAACGGTAGGGTTGGGTCGTTGCTTTTGGTAGTTCCAACACGGAGATTTGTGTTTCCATCATTTCGTTTCGCCAGCCTTTCCATTTTTTCCTGTTCGTCTCTCCTTCCTCCCCCTCCCCCGCACCCCACCCCCCAAGCCTCCACATACATTCATACCCTCATACATATGAAACCAAAACTGCGTCTCGGGATATACGAGGTTTTCAGATTAAATGCAAATCAAGAACTAACATTTATCACTTGATACCTATCCTGCCCCCTCCATGTCTATGGCTTGGTAAACAAAATTGTACACGCGCGCGCGCGATGTGTGTATACTGTGTGTGTGGTGCGTGTGTGCGTGCATACGTGCGTGCGTGTGTGCGATAAGTTCCCTCTGACTTCACTGACCTGTGGTGTGGCATGAACAGACGATGGGGGGGGGCGGGGGGGGGGGGGGGGTCACTCGATCCACTCCTCCGTGTCCCAGTGCCTGCGGCCTGCACCCCAAAGGGAAAGCTGTGAACTGAAATGAAACAGTTCTAATGAAAGTTATCACATATGAAAAGTGAACGATAAATTTTCTCAATTTTCCGTTGTTAAGCTGAAAGGTATACGCATGAACGGCGCACACAGAACGGAGCGGACAGTGACAAATTAAGACTGACACTGACAATGAAAGAATGACAAAATGACAACTGACAAAGACTGACAGAGCGAGTGAGATAGGGAGGTGGGGTGACGTTGACATAATTTTAACCAGGGAAATACACCTATAAGCAAAGAGCGAGAGACGGGTGGGAGGGGTGGCGAGACAATTTTAACCAGGGAAATAGACCTATAAGTAAATCTCCATCCAGCACAGGAACATTAAAATGCAAATGCATTAATCAAAACATACCAACATAAGGAGAGATCAAGACATCCAAGGACAGTCGAGAGGGGGGGGGGATGCGGGGACACGGGCAAAAGTAAAAGTAAAAACGAAAACCGGATTTTGTTTGTATGCCCTTCCGTGGCATCTTCCACATGCTGTCGCACGAGACACCCAGCACGTGTGCAGCGTGCATTCAGCGCACGTAAAATACCCCAGGGCAACAAGAGCAGTGTCTGCGTGGTGGTCCACAAGGCACAAGCATACAGTATCTGGGAAGGACTACAAAACAAGGCACAAGCATACAGTGTCTGGGAAGGGCTACAAAACAAGGCACAAGCATACAGTGTCTGGGAAGGGCTACAAAACAAGGCACAAGCATACAGTGTCTGGGAAGGGCTACAAAAATTCCGCTTTGAGTAAAAAAATTTTAACAGGAAATGAAGCAATGAAGCGCGACAACGTGTGACAGTGACAGCATGCTCTTTCCGGGGAGTTACGTATGTATTCGCGCACGCGTTTTAGTGAAACCTCATTAACACTAGGGTGGGGGTGGGGGTGGTGGAAGTGGTTGAAAGTGTGCTGAAGGATCCTATACTTCATTTTAGCCTTCACAAAGTCGTCAGCCCTTTAACTCAATTCCAGCTCAACATGAACATTGACCAGATTAATTTGCAAAATGGAAAAAGGGAGAAACATTCAGAGCTGCTTCCTTCTCCTGCCGAAAGGGGAAGGGGCTCTTAAATCATTTCTGACATGTACGACTAAAAAAAATTGTATTCGCGTATACAGAATTATCACTGCAGTCCGGTCTATAACCATGTGGTAATCCCTGTACAATTCAACAATCCACTGATATTAAACGATACAATGTGGAGATAACCATAGGAATGCGTCATTTAGAATTATTGTACAGTATTTGCGCTTTACATGATTTTTTCTCTGCTCTGACGAAAACTGACTGGATGGGAGAAAAACCCTTCCCGTTGATGTTAAAAGTCAGGCCAACTTCAAACCAATTGTTATTTTTCTCATACATCCTACAGCAGTTACTCTAGTTTCGGTATATATATGTCCCGATACTCTTCAATGGAGAAACAAAGTGAATGACATGAACGTTAATACAGATTTAACGACCACTTTAAAGTTATTCAGTTTATAGACTACGGCTTTGGATTTTTTTCCTTTTTTGGGTTAAAAAAAATTTCAAGAGCACCTCAAGCACATGGCATACACTGCTGTTTGCTGAATATTACAGGTGTTCTAGGTAAAGTCCTATTTTAGCGTCCTAAATTCAGGACCTGTTTTACCGTTAATTTCTACGTATAGATGAAACGACATCAGTCTAATATCTTAGATGAACAGACTAAACAAATCAACGATGAAACGACCTCACAGTATTAGAAGTTGTAACCCATAATGTCCAAGTTCAGCATCCTAAATCATTGCACCTATGTATGAAACGATATTCAATGTTATAACCCATTTCTGGTGGATTTCAATTCATTCTGTACGTTATTTCACTCAATTTTTATGCGGACTCAGTCACTGAACTAACGTGCCATCTTCCTTTTCCGTTTTTCGTCCCACAAAACATTAAAATGTAAATAGGGGCAATAATTTAGGATGCTAAAATTGGACATTACCCCATTTTCAGTGTTTTTCGACCACTCTGAATGCTATTTTGATCAGTTAATTGTGATGCAGATTCGGGCGCTTAACGCGTCGACATCTTGCTCTTTCCGTTTTTGGTCCTGCAAACCATGAAAATGTAAGCAAAATAAACACAGGGGAAAAAAAACATGGCTTGAGACAAGTGTTGGTTCGGGTTATTGGTACGGGTCATTTCGCGTCGTATTTTGTATATTTCTTGAGTAGATGGGTGACTACACGCAGCATGTCATTTCTCATAATGCCTCAATTATTTCTAATTGCAAAAGACGGGAAGATATTCGTTTAAACAGGTGCAATGATTTAGGACATTTGCAGAAACTGGAAATCAGTATTATTTCACAACGCCTTCAAATAAAAAAATTCAAAAAACTGCAAGTTCCTAACCCTGTATTTCCAAACTAACAAACTTACCTGCCAAAGTGCAAGAGCAAGCTCAGTTGTGTCGACCTGTCTGTTGCGGAGTTGGTCGTCGAATGACACACTGCAGTGTTTCTGAGCTCACGTCCACCCACTGCTCTCTGCTGTGTCAGTGCTGTGACCAGGAAAGTTCGGATTCACGTGCTTCACGTAAATTCTTCCTTTTTCTTTCCTTTTTTTCCACGTCACTTGGCTTAATTAAAACAGTTCAGTGGAACAGGAAGGGAGGCAGAGAGAAGGAGAAAGGGGGATAGTGTGGCGGGGGGGGGGGGGGGGGTTAATGGGAGGGAAAGAGAGAATGGGATTGAGAAAAGAAGGCGAGAGAAAGTGAGACAGAGGAGAGAAAAGCACAAAGGATAAGTGTGGAGTGTGTGGTACTGAGCAGGGCATGTGTGTATGTGTGTGGGTGGGGTGGAGGTGTGTGCAGTGCATGTGTGTGGTGTGCGCGCAAAGCATATGCAAACTGATGCGTGCAAGCGAATGCAAATACGCGTAAGCGTGTATGTGTGAGTGTGTGTGCGTGTACGCAAACACATGGGCGCTCTGTGTGTGTGTGTGTGTGTGTGTGTGTGTGGTGTGCCAGTGCATGTGTGTGTCACAGTGTGTATGTGTTTGCGTGTGTATGAACCGCCACCCGTGCATGGAGTTTGCTCCCACTCTCTTTGCTGTAACTGATCATTTACAAAATGTCGCCTCAGTAGTGAGATCACACATTTCCAAAATGACTGCTGGGGACAAAAAAAAAAAACAAAAAAACTTACATCCCTGTTCATGAACCCTGGCCAGCCAAGCAAGCTGTAGCACAGTCCAGTCGACTGAGGCAAAGATCAACAAGTACACACGCAAATGGCTTGGTGTCCCCCGCTGGCCTCACGGACGTGGCACTCCTACTGTCGCTAAGCAAAGCTGAGGCTTACCTCTGAAGTCCCTTGTCGAAGAATACAAGGTAGGGAAGGCGAAGACTTCGTCAGACATGCTCGAAGACTCAGGTGACAGTATTGTGAGAGTCTAACCAACCCGAAGCAGAAGACTTGGCAGAAAATGGAAAATCGGGGAGGGCAGTCAGTGCAGCGAAAGAAAGCCTTAAGAGACGAAGGAAATAATAGGACAGCAGCCCAAACCAACAGGCAAGGCCAGGGATCGACCAAGGCAAGGGGGAAATTAAAAAGAGACATGATCATGCAGGAGATCAAGAAGGAAGAGGATGATAAGAGTCCAGAAGGCAGTCCAGC